>NW_026000058.1:1004763-1022226 GCF_001458135.2 Marmota marmota marmota | reverse complement strand
CCCGCCCTTCCAGGCGCTGGCCCTGGCCCCCCAGCCCCAGACCCCTGTGACTATGAAGGCCGGTTTTCGCGGCTGCACGGCCGTCCCCCGGGCTTCTTGCATTGCGCCTCCTTTGGAGACCCCCACGTGCGCAGCTTCCACCACCACTTTCACACGTGCCGTGTCCAAGGAGCTTGGCCCCTGCTGGATAATGACTTCCTTTTTGTTCAGGCCACCAGCTCCCCCGTGGCATCGGGGGCCAACGCTACCACCACACGGAAGGTCAGGGAGTCAATCCCCCTTCCCCGCCGCCCTGCTTCCATTTCTTGAGATCCTCTCACGGTCACCCAGGGTACACTTCCTCCCCATCCCTACTATTTCACAGAATTGCTCCTATTTTCCTCGCCAACCACTCTCCCATCCTGAATCACTTCCTCCTACCAAACATTTGCTCCTGTAAATTAATTTCCCGTAAATTAAATGCAGGAAACACTGAAGAGAAAACTGGGGGTAGCAGAGCTGAGGAATTTCAGAAGGGATACTTTTCTTCTCTTTGGTAGTTGTTGAGGTTGTGACAGAAAGACTGAGTAGGGATGAGGCAATGGTGGAACATAATAGAAGGGATTAGGATTGGGGCTACCTTGCATCTCTGCTCCAGTCAGATCCCTGACTGTCTGTAAGGTCTGATGGTGGGGAGGATGCATTGAGCCCCAAATGAACTCTTTTTTCCCTCTTGCCCTCACAGCTTACCATCATATTTAAGAACATGCAGGAATGCATTGATCAGAAGGTCTATCAGGCTGAGGTGGACAATCTTCCTGCAGCCTTTGAAGATGGTTCTATCAATGGAGGTGCCCGGCCTGGGGGCTCAAGTTTGTCCATTCAAACTGCCAACCCTGGGAGCCATGTGGAGATCCGAGCTGCCTATATTGGCACAACAATAATCATTCGGCAGACAGCTGGGCAGCTCTCCTTCTCCATCAAGGTAGCAGAAGATGTGGCCAGGGCCTTCTCAGCTGAACAGGACCTGCAGCTCTGTGTTGGAGGGTGCCCTCCAAGTCAGAGACTCTCCCGCTTAGAGCGCAACCGCCGGCGAGCAATAACTGTAGATACTGCCAGACAGCTGTGCAAGGAAGGGCTTCCAGTTGAAGATGCTTACTTCCAATCTTGTGTCTTTGATGTTTCCATCTCTGGTGACCCCAACTTTACTGTGACGGCTCAGGCAGCTCTGGAGGATGCTCGAGCCTTCCTGCCAGACTTAGAGAAGCTGCATCTTTTCCCCTCAGATGCAGGGGCTCCTCTCTCCCCAGCAACCTTCCTAACCTCATTTCTTTCAGGACTCTTTGTTCTGTGGTTTTGCATTCAGTAAGTAGGCCAGCAATCCCATGACTAGTTTAGAAATTATTTGGGAATAAATGTTGTCATGGAATAACACAAAGAATTGCTAAAGGAAACAGTGGGGACTAGGAGATACATGGAACAGTGACATTTATCCAGTCAGATGAAGCTCCAGTGAGGCTGACATGATCACAGAATAAGGATTTTTGGCAAGGTTGTTGCATTTCAGATCTCTGTAGGGGCTCCTCACCATTTTTCCCAGTCCCACTTAGAGTAAGCAGATTATTCCAATCCATCTACTCATGAGATCACTCCTATAAGCTTAGACATTATGGGGGTGCTAAAGGCCAGTAAAGAATTTAAAGGTTGAGATTTCTAAGAGGCAAGAACTGAAAGAGAAAAACATGACCATTACCCNATATATATATATATATATATATATATATATATATATATATATGGATAAAGTGTGTTCTGTTTTCTTTGTTCATAGATGAAGTGGGCATTGTCTGGACCTTAGGTGAAGAAAGCTGACGTTTAGAGAATGGCACAGCTAGGACAGAAGCTATCACCCCACTTCCAATCAATCTACTATTAAAGCTATAAATTTCCCAGACTGCCCTCTGTTGCTTTGTTGAACCTCTCTACAGATTTCATGAAATGGAATAAAGAAAATGTATTCACTCCACTGAAAGAGGGCTCAGAAGTTATCAGCTGTTTTTTCTATCTTCCTTGAGTTTATAAGCTATTGGAGAATCAACTGATTCACACGAAGAAATCATGAGTGTGTGATTCTTCATTCAATTCTGTGGTGCTATGAATTCAGATGGGAAGATAATTGATAAGAATCAAAGTAATAAGAAGTAGTAAAAGGTAATAGAGGAGATGGCTTATAAAGACAGCATTGAAGACTGTGTAGGATTTGAATTGTTGAGGGCTTTCCACTTGGAAGTTATGCATAGGTTCATGATTTGGTGAGGAAAACAGCAAAATTCAAGTGAAATAGACAGGAGTAATGGGATAGAAGTTTAGATAGAGGTTATGAAGCACCTTGAAAGTGGGGTCAAAGATGGGTGCAATGGTGCATGCCGATAATCCCAACGGCCTAGGAGGCTGAGGCAGGAGAATCTTAAGTTCAAAGCCAGCCTCAGCAATTTAGCGAGGCACTGAGCAACTCAGTGAGATCCTGTCTCTAAAATAAAATACAAAATAGGGCTGGGGATGTGGCTCAGTGGTTGAGTGCCCCTGAGTTCAATCCCCAGTAACAAAAAAAGAAAAGAAAGTGGGGTCAAACAGTTAAAATCTGACTAATAGCTAACATTTACTGAGAGCTTGAAACTCTGCCAGGCAATGTTCTAAACACTTTAAAAATATTAATTCATTTAGGTCTGGGAATGAAGCTCAGTGTTAGGGTATTATCTAATATGTAATATGTATGAGGCGCTGGGTTCCAACCTCAGCACTGCAAAAATAATAACAAAATTCACATAACTCTCTAAGGAAAGTAGTAGTATTTTCTCAATTTTTATTTTTTTGAACTGGGTATTGAACCTAAGGGTGCGTTTTAACCACTGAACCACATCCCCAGCCGCCACCCCTTTTTAAAAATTTTTAAATTTAGATACAGGTTCTCACTGACTTGCTTAGGGCCTTCCTTGCTAAGTTGCTGAGGCTGGCTTTGAACTCGAAATCCTCCTGCCTCAACCTCCTCAGCTGCTGAGATTATAGGCATGCACCACCACAACACCTGTCTCTTTTCTCAATTTTTACGTAAGGAAATAGAGATACAGATGATTTACTTTCCCTCAGCTACATAGCTAATAAATAGCAGAGCCAGAAACTAAATCCAGGCAGTTAGAATCCAGAAACTTAACTTTTTCTTCCTTTTTTGCAGTACTAGGATTGAACACAGGAGTGCTCTACCACTGAGCTACATCCCCAGTTGCCCCCAAAATCCCCCCTTTTTTTTAATTTTGAGAAAGTCTTGCCAAGCTAGACTTAAACTTGTGATTGTCCTACCTCAGCCTCCCAAATTGCTGAGATTACACATCTGAGCCACTGAACCCAGCTCAGAAACTTAACTATCAACCACTACACCAAATAAGGAAACAGAACAATTTAAAATGTTGGTTGTAGAGGTGGGCAGAAAAAGAGAGCTCAGGCAGTGGAGGCCATGACAAAAGCCATTCTCTTTTTTTCATATGAATCCAAAAAAACAAGAGTTGGGAAAGGAGAAAAAGCCCAATGTGGGAGGAATCTAGTTCCTAGAAAAAGACTGAGAAGAGAAGCCATCATTGTGCAGGTATTCTAAGAGTGGTGCTTATCTGCACAAAATTATGAAGAAGGTTACTTGTATAGTTAGTATCTTACTGAGTGACTGATCTCATGTTCCCCCTTCAGGTCCTCTTTCATCTGGGGCCTGCCCTCAGGGATCTAAGCATGTATTCATCACTATCCTCCCCATCTTCTCTCAGTCCCATCTGCCTGACAATACTTCCCTGAACACTTACCCATTGTTTACCAGACAAGTGTCCTAACAAGTTTGCTATTTCCATTTTCCTATGCAATTCCTCATCCCCTACTTATCCTTCTCTAAGAACCTCAGCCATTCCCTTAAAGCACAGATTCTGTGTTTTCTGAAATAACCTTTAGCAAATCTAGAAAACAGTCTGTTCTAATGGAAGAAAATGGGGAAGAGGGAGTACTCTATTCTGGGCTGACCCTTAATTTAGGAATGATATACACATTTTAATGCAAAACTTATTTCAAAGAACTTCTTGTATTGGAGCTCTTAATTCAAGAGTAACTTTATCCCTCAGGTATGGGAATTTCAAGTGAATTTTTAAAAATGTCATAGTCAACTGGTGAATGAGATTTTTTCATGGCACTTGTTGTGTAACACTCATCCTTCACTGAGACTTAAGCATTAGCCCGATTACCTATGAAGTATTTTAAAACAGATAGCGCAAAAAAAGCACATGAAAAGATGTTCAACATCAGTAGTCACTAGGGAAATGCAAATCCAATAAAAACTATAATGAAAAAACATTGTAAACTTAAAAATTACAATTAAAAAACTGACAATATCACATGTTGGCAAGATGTACAGCTTTCACACACTAGGTGGGAATGTAAAATGGCACAAGCACTTCGTAAAAGAGATTGGCAGATTGGCAGTTATTTTCAAAAGGTAAGTGGAAATTTACCATACGATCTAGACATTCCACTCCTGGGTTTTGACTCAGAAATAATGATAATGTGTGTCTGCACAAAAACTTGTACACAAATGTCCATAATAATTTTATATGTAATAACCAAAACCTGGAAACACCCCTAATGTTCATGATCAAGTGAAGAATACACCAATTGTGATAAATCTGTATAATAGAATACTTGGCAATAAAATATAATAAACTCCTGACACACACAGCAACATGGATGAATCTCAAAGTAATAACACAGTGAAAGAAACCATGTAGTATTCTGTTTCTATTACTCTAGTGAGATACAAGAGACTAGATAACTTCATAAAGAAAAGAGGTTTATTTAACACAATTTTGAAGGTTCAAGGGTCTGGCACCTGCATTGGCTTGGTTCTGGTGAGGAACTTGTGGCACAGGGCATCACAATGCTGAGACTGCAATATGAGAGGGCAAGATCACATGAAGAGACATAGGAAGCCAGAGAGAGATTCCAGGTTGGTCTCTCTTAGAGTGATTTGCTCTGATTAAACTAACTCAGGTCTCAGGAAAACTACTTTAATCCCTCTTGAGGCAAAGCCCCAATAACCTAAAGACATTCCACAAGGACCTACCTCTACAAAGTCCCACTGTTTCACCACTGCCATACTAAGGACCCAAGCCTCCAATATATGAACTCTTGGGGACAAGCCACATCCAAACCATACAGCAAAGCCAAACCAAAACAGAGAACATGCTGTATGTTTCTATATATATAAAATCACATAAAATGCAAACTGATCAATAGGTGTTTGAAAATGAATGGAGGCTCACAGGACCTGCAGCTGGGATGGACGCTGCAGGGAAGGATGACTACAGTCACGGTAGGGAGAACAAGCCCCGTTCCCAGCTGCCATTCAAGGATGATCACTGGGGGTCAAGTTGCCATGCTTATGACAGAAAGGTGCCCCAGGTCTGCAGGTACTTCCAGCGGGGCTTCTGCTTCCATGAAGACCAAAGCAGCTGTCAGCACCTGAGGCCACCTAATCCCCCAGAATAGGATCGCTGCCATTCAGAACCACACATCACCCCACCAGAGCCCCAGCTGGAAGGCTCTGCATTTCAGAGCCACCCCATCACCCCCAGGGGCTCCAAGTCCACCTACCTGCCTTCCATGGTTATGGCTGTAGGTTGGGCCTGGGCTGGGACCTGCTGGGACATGGAGCCTGGTCTGCAGGAGGTTAGTGGCAGTTCCAGGAAGCCCATCTCTATCATCTGCTGATGGGCATCACAGCCACTTCCAGTAATCTCAGCCACAGTCTGACTTTGGGAGCTGACAGCCTTACTTCAGAGCCTGAGCCTTGAGGAGTGGCAGAGAAAGCAGGGCAGTTGGGATGTGGTGTGTGGCATCTGCATGGATAAAATATGGGACAAGCCAGAAGCTCAGCTGGTGTTTGGCATCCTGCTCAGCTGTACCCATGCTCACTGCCTGGGCTGCCTACGTACCTGGCAGAAGAACCTTCAGGACTTCCCACTAGATGTCATCAAGTCAGTGTCATACAGGGCATGTCCCCAGGGCCAAGTCCATTCCAGCTACATAGTTCCCCACAAGCTCTGGGGTGGGGAGAATCAAGAAGGAGCAGCTCAATAGAAATTTCAAGGCTCAGAACAGCCAGATCGGCTGTCGGTTCTTCATGGGGGAGGGGGGGAGGTGAGTGGCCGCTGCCCTTTCAAATCTGACTGCATCTATCTGTACCAGCTTCCAGTGAACCCAAGCCTCTGGTCCTCTTTGACCTAACTGTGTTCAACTGGTTTCTGGGAGTGAGGTACTAGGCCCAGCATTATTCTTAGGGGCCACCAAGCCAGAGGAGGATGTGCTTTTCTTTACAGATTATGCCCTGACTCTGGCCCTCTGGGGTTCAGAACTCCTGCTAGATCTCAATAGTTCTTACCATTGCTTTCTGCACCTGGATCAGCTTGTGGAGCTGGGATGAAGAAAATGGGTAGTAGTTCTTTCCCCTGTGGGGTTTGATGATGGGCAAAAGTAGCAAGTGCTTCACCCCTGTGAACTGCAGCAGTGACACAACTAGGGGACACGGGAATGGGGGACAGCTTCTGGGCTGAGGAAGGATTCTCATCTGCTTGCCAGTGTCTTGGTTTTAAACTTTGTTCTTTTTTTTTTTTTTTTTTAAGAGAGAGAGAGAGAATTTTTTAGTATTTATTTTTTATTTTTTTAGTTTTCGGCGGACACAACATCTTTGTTTGTATGTGGTGCTGAGAATCGAACCCGGGCCGCACGCCAGGGTGCACTACCGCTTGAGCCACATCCCCAGCCCTTTTTTTTTTTTTTTTTTTGGTACTGGGAATTGAACTCCAGGGTACTCAATCACTGAGCCATGTCCCCAACCCTATTTTGTATTTTTTATTGAGAGACAGGGTCTCCCTGAAATGATTTAGCACCTCACTTTTGCTGAGGCTGACTTTGAAATTGTGATCCTCCTGCCTCAGCCTCCTGAGCTGCTGGGATTATAGGCATGCACCACCGCACCCCGCTTAACTTTGCTCTTTCATAGGATTTTGGAAGAAAACTAATAAAATGCACCTAAGTTATAAAGAAGAAGAAGGAGGGGGGGGGCGAGAAAATGAATGGAAGGCAAAAGGAACTTTGGGGAGGGACAGAAATGTTTATTATCTTTTTTTTTTTTAATATTTATTTTTTAGTTATCGGCGGACACAACAACATCTTTGTATGTGGTGCTGAGGATCGAACCTGGGCCGCACGCATGCCAGGTGAGCGCGCTACCGCTTGAGCCACATCCCCAGCCCAATGTTTATTATCTTGATTGTGGCAGTCATTTCACGGATAACCAATGAAATTATACCCTTTAAATATGTATAATCTATCATATATCAAGTATATGAAAATAAAAATGTAATTTTTAAAAAACGGTAGCCCACCTTTCCTTATTCCTTTGGTGGATCAGACAGAAGGCTTAGAAAAGAAATATCTGAACACAGACTTTCTTTCTAGGAAAACAGAGTACAATGATAAGGCAAGGGGAAGAAAGAGAATATTCAATTATTTTTATATTCTCCTCTCTAGTCCTAACATAAGGTCCATATCCCTTTCTCCAGAATGTCATTTAGAAGGTCAGAAACCATGATATTTACCAGTTAAAACACCAACCCTATGACTTTTGTTTTGGGTACCAGGGACTGAACCCAGAGGTGCTTAAGCACTACTGAGCCACATTCCCAACCCCTTTTTTTTTATTTGAGACAGGGCCTCTCTAAGTTGCTTCAGGCCTTGCTAAATTGCTGAGGCTGGCTTTGAACTTGCCATCCTCCTCCTACCTCAGCCTTTCAGGTCTATGGGATTACAGGCCTTATCTACTTCTCCCAAAGGCTAACTATGTGACTCTTAATTCTGATTTTTCTACTTCATCAATAGTCAGCAGGTGGCGCTGGTTACTAAAAGTTATTTAGTAGAGCATTGGGACAAGCCTCCAGGAGAAGGATAATTAATTTCTTAAGATTATTTAAGGGCTGGGGTTGAGCACTTGCCTAGCATGTGTGAGGCACTGGGTTTGATCCCCAGCACCACATAAAAATAAATAATGATATTGTGTCCATCTACAAATAAAAAAATATTAAAAAAAAGATTATTTGATACGTTGGCCATTTGAGAGAAAGTATTAATAGGCATTTGATAGAATTGGTGCATAGTAAACTAAATTAATTATTATAACTTCATAAAAAACAAAGGGCTGTTCAAGACATGAAACAATCAAAATTCACTACTTGACATCACACCGAATATTATTTACATAGTGAAAATAATATGAACAGCCACCACTGGCCTAACAAAAACTATGATATAACTCCATTGGGAAGATGAGATAAGGTCAGTGGTAGAACAGTTGCCTGGCATGTAAGAGGCCCTGGACTTGACCCCTAGGATTACCAAAAAAAAAAAAAAGAATTAAAGAAAAAAACAAATGTTAAAATTTCAGTCTATAATCAAAATATGGTAGATATGTCCAATATTCCTAAATTTTTTTTTTTAAAGAGGATGGCATAGGTCCGCAATCCCAACTACTCAGGAGTTGAGGCACGAAAATCCCAAGTTCCACATCAGCCTAGACAATTTAGCAAGGCCCTAAGGCACCTAGCAAGACCCTGTTTCAAAAAAAAAAGAAAGAAAGAAAACTTTTTACTTTGAAATATGAAGCAAACACCATATGAAAAAGCTGAAAGAGAGGTTACTTCTCTATAAGGCATCTCAATCAAATCACTAACCATCATTATCAAATTCAAATAAAATGTCTGAACAAGGGGGAAAAAGCTGAACAAACTAGAAGAGAATCTCAGTAGAAGGGTTTGAGAACTGCATTGTTTTGTATAAACACTTAACATTGTATAATTTTTTATTACTTTATATTATTTTGATAAAAAAGGGGGTGAGGCATTTCTACCTTGGTCTGAACTTTTTAATGTTTTTGTTTGTTCGTTTGTTTAAGTGCTGGGGATCAAACTCAGGGCCTCCCACAACTGCTCTACCACTGAGTGGCATCCCTGATCCTCCCCTAAACTTCTTAAACTTATGTCTACCTCCACCATTTCTCAGATCAACCAAACACCTCCCCCCCCCCCAACTCCACCCAGCTCTTCATACTTTCATGGCAAGTTCCTTCCCTCATTTCTTTTTTTTTTTAAAGAGAGAGAGAGAGAGAGAGAGAGAATTTTAATATTTATTTTTTAGTTCTCGGCGGACACAACATCTTTGTATGTATGTGGTGCTGAGGATCGAACCCGGGCCGCCCGCACGCCAGGCAAGCGCGCTACCGCTTGAGCCACATCCCCAGCCCTCCCTCATTTCTTCTTAAGGAAACAGAGATAATATCCATGGCCCAGCAATTACAATTCTAAAAACCAGTGCCAGAAAACTACCAGAACTAAGGAAGGGGAAAAAGGCAGAACATTAGAAAATAAAAGGCGTTTCTCAATTTTTTTGCCTAATTCCAAACCAAATTATTCACCATCTGCACAACAATTAGTAGGAAGGAATACATTACATATGTTTCCTGAGATAAAACTGGTTATAAATGGAGGGTGGGCTTTGAGAAAGCGAAAGAGAAATCAGGAAGGATAACTAGATTCTGCTTCTACCATCAAAGCTATTGTGGAATCATTCTCTGCTATTGGTTCATGGAATGATTTCCCCAACCCCAACCCCAATCCAAAATGGGAAATCAACTCAGGGGTAAGCAAGTGCTCTCCCACTGAGCTACATCCCTGAATCCCCAGCCCTCTTCTTTTTTCTTTTTCTTTCTTTTTTTTTTTTTTTATAACAAGCATGAATTTACTGAAGGGACAGGAAAAGGGAAAGGGGACACCCTCAAGGGAGAGAGTGGGTCTTCTCAGAAAGGAAAGGGACCTCCCCAGCCCTTTGTAAATTTTATTTTGAAACTGCTCTTGTTAAGGCATAAGACTAGACCAGAACCAACATTTTATATATATATTTTTCTAGCTATACATGGACATAATATCTTTGTTCATTTATTTTTATGTGGTGCTGAGGATCAAACCCAGTGCCTCACATGTGTGAGGCAAGCGCTCTGCCACTGAGCCACAACTCCAGCCCCAGAACAAATGTCTTTAATAGCAAGGGTTTCATGTGGTTTGTCTTTGATATAGAACTTCTATTCCTACTGTTAAGTAACTATTTATCTATCTATCTATCTATCTATCTATATATTTTTAATTAGGTTAATAAGTCTCTCCATCCTGCCCTCCCACCTCAACTCACTCCAGCCCAAAACTGAAAGGCTCTTTGCTAAAACTACAGCCTCTGAAACAGAAAGTTTCTGTCATGGTTTTATTTTCTCTTTATGGGGCAATGTACTGCCCTCTATCTATCATAACCAAGCCTATAGCCTGGGGTGAATACCAACAGGGTTGGAGAGAAAACCACAATCAGGATGAGCAAGGGGGTAGGCTATATAACTAACACATTAGCTGGTCAAACTAAAAATAATTTTATTGATTAATTTTGACATTTCTTTAGAATTTTTGAAGCCCCTAAATTATGCCAGGTCATAAGACAAAGATCCTATCTTTGAAGAGTTCAGTTTAATGTGAAGAAACAGGTAAACACATCACTACAAGACAAAATGATCAATATCAATGATAAACAGAAGTGTGTACAACATGCTGTCAGAATACAAAGAAGGTGGGAATTATATGTGCTTGAAGAAATCACAGAAAGCTTTACAAAAGAGAGGATCCCCCCCATCCCCACGAGAATCAGAAATGCACTAGTGGAAAGATCTTTGAACCATAAGTCAGATAGGATTTTGTTCAAGCTGCGTGAGTCACTTAAGCATTTGCATTTCTTTCTGCAAACTATCTTGGTCCCTTAGTGAGAATCAAATATTTGTGCAATTGCTTTATAACTGAGAAAAAGAGACTAAACAAAGAAAGTACTGCAGATTGTTATTCTGGATTTTTTTAAAATAGAAAGCTGTTTTAATATATAGTTTCTTTCTCTCAGTTATGAGTACTATATTTCCTTCATCAGTATCTTCTTATAATTAAGAATCATCTATACCAGTCTTCAGAAAAGCTTGTGTGTTTGAGAAAATTCTTGACAGTACATTAAACCACCCACTGAGTGGCAGGGCTGAGCCAACTGGATTCCTAAACTGATGGAGAAAGAATTTCTCAGAAAAGGGGAAGTTGGGCTGAGTACGCAATGTCCCTCACACTTATAAACATCAACACAGTCCAATTTCCCTTTGTAGAAAAACAAACCATCTTCTCTTACTGCCCCTTAACTCTGATACATAATTGGGCAATTGGCTTTGAAGAGAACTGGTTATACATGTTACCGTATAGTAGAAGGAACTGAAACTGGGGTTTAAAGCCCAACACTGACACAAAACAATTCTAGGTTCTGAGTTAGTGACATACTGTACTCCAAAGACATCTATTAATTTAATGTATATTTACTCTGTGAAATGTACTTTAATAGGTGCTAGAACACAAAAATAAAAAAGGACATAGCTCCTACTCTATAGGAATTCATTGTCTAGAAAGAAAAGGCAACTTATATGTAAGTGCTATATGAGAAATATAAATAACATGCTATGAAATATTCAAAAAAGATTGAATCAGCCAGACACTGTGGTACACACCTATAATGCCACTTAATCAGGAAGCTGAGACCAGAGTATCACAAGTTCATGCCATTAGACAACATGGATTGGACCTGAGTAACTTAGTGAGACCCTGGCTCAAAATTAAAAATTAAAAGGGGGGGGGGCTGGGGTCGTGGCTCAGTGGTAGAATGCTTGCCTAGCACGTGTGGGGCCCTGGTCCATCCTCAGCACCATATAAAAATAAATAAACAAAAGTATTTGTCCATCTACAACTAAAAAAAAAAAAAAAGATTTGATGGAGGAAAAGTCATTTGGCTATCTTCAGAAGCAGGTATAGGGTTTCTAAAAGCAGAGCTGTGGAAGGAAGGGCAGGTATTCCAGGAAGAGAGAAAAGAATAAGCAAAGACACAAGGGCAGAGAAGGATATATTAGGGGAATACTCAGTACTCAGGTTTGGCTGAGGTATAGGGTACATACATGAGGAAGTAGTAGAAAATGAGGCTGGAAATTTTGGTTGAGGTCATTTTGTGAAGGCTTTAAGTGCCAGGTTGAAGCATTTGAATAGGATTCAAAGTAAGGGATTTTGTGGTATCACAGGAGCAGACAGGAATAAAATTGTGTTAGACTAATCTAGGTAGAGTCTATAGATTATAACAGAAAGATTAGTCAAAAGCTATTAAGGTAACCTAGAGGTGGGCACAGTGGTACATGCCTATAATCCCAGCAGCCTGGGAGGCTGAGGTAAGAGGATCACAAGTTCAAAGCCAACCTCAGCAATTTAGTGAGGTCCTAAGCAACTCAGACCTTGTCTCAAAATAAAAAATTAAATTAATAAAAAGGGCTGGGGATGTGGCTCAGTGGTTGAGAGCTCCTGGGTTAAATTCTTGGTATCAAAAAGAAAACAAAAGATAATCTAAGCAAAAGTAATAAAAAGTAGTGGTTGTGGAATAAGAAACAGGAGATAGATCCTAGAAAGACCTCCTCTACAAGAAATTGGGGGCTGGGGATGTGGCTCAAGCGATAGGGCACTCAGCTGGCATGTACGGCCCAGGTTCAATCCTCAGCACCACATACAAACAAAGATGTGTGTACGCCGAAAAATAAAAAATAAATATTAAAAAAAATTCTCTCTCTCTCTCTCTCTTAAAAAAAAAAGAAAGAAATTGGCAGTTGATTGGGTGGGCAAATATCAAAGAGGATGGAATCAAAGGCAATTTCTGGATTTTAACTTGATGACTAGGGGAATTCTATTTTTTTTCTTAAAGGAAAAGAAATGAGTTTGAGGACAGGGGAAATATTTGTGAATTAATTACTGGACACATTGAATTTGAGATGCTAGCTGGAACTTTGGAAACAGGCTATAGTACATATTTTAATGTTATTTATACACAGTGATGGGTAAAATGAAGAGTAAAACTTAAAAAAAAAAAAGAAAAGGGGAGGGCTAAGGAGAAGCCCTTGAGAAAAGCTAGGAGGAGGAGGACGAGGTGAAGGAGGGAGAGGAAGGAGGAAGAGTAGAAGAGGAAGGAGAAAACTGCTAGCACAGAAGGAAAGCATGAAGTACAAAAGCAAAGATGTCTGTCTAAATTTTTAAAAGATGGTAGTTTTCAAATTATACAGGAGTAAAAGAGAACAAGGCCAAAAAAAAAAAACTCCAAAGTTTGGAGAAAACATTTTAGGGGTAACAGAAGCCAGAGTATAAAAAATAAGTTTAGTCAACAGAGAAAGCTGGTATAGGTTATTCTCATAGAAATTTGACAATAGTTGACACCATCTCATATGCCTGTAATCCCAGCCTCTGAAGCTGAGGCAGGAGGTGCCCAAGTTCAAAGCTAGCCTCAGTAACTTAGCAAGAATTTTTCTCAAAATAAAAAACAGACCCTTCTGAAGATATAGATCTGTGGAAAGCAACCCTGAATTCAACCATTGTCCCCTGCCCCACACAACCCAAAAGAACCTCAATTAAATCTGAAATGTGGACTTCCAAATGAGGTATTTTTAATACAATAGACCTGCTTTACTAGTCCTAATTTCAGTTACCCACCAACAACCATGCTGTGGTCTGAAATAAGTACAGTCACTGGTCAATAGTAGCCTAATGCTGTGGTTATTGTGCCTCTGTCATTCACCCCCCTTCTTCTCAATCATTTAAGCATTGTATCATCTCATCATTACAAGAATGGTGAGTGCCAGCACCATAAGGTATTTTGAAACAGAGAAATATCACTTTCATGTAACTTTTGTCACAGTATATTATCATTCTAATTGTTCTATGTATGATTATTGTTAATCTCTTACTTTACCTAATTTTTTTATTAAACTTTATCATAGGTATGTATAAGAAAAAACAATATATATGGGGTTCAGTATGATCTAGTTTGGCATCCACTTGGGTACTGGAATATATTCCCCCTGAATAAGGGGGACTATTATAATTAAAGATAAATTTAAACATCAAAGAGCACTCACAAGGCATCCTAGAGATAAGAATTCTAGTACTAAGAATCCAGGCTGGCATGGTGGTACACACCTGTAATCCCAATCGCTTAGGAGGCTGAGGCAGGAGGATCTCAAGTTCAAAGCCAGCCTTAGCAACACGGAGGTGCTAAGCAACTCACTGAGATACTGTCTCTAAATAAAATACAAAATAGGACTGGAGATGTGGCTCAGTGGTAAAGTGCCCCCGAGTCTAATCCCCGGTACTCAAAAAATAAAAATAAAAAAATCAATCCTGGGTTTGAAGAGTAGCTCCACCAGATGCTAGCTGTATCCTAAAACAAGTTACTTAACCAAAATAAGGGAAATGATTTTAAAAACAAAAACAATCTACTAAAATCCCCATTCTCTGAGTCTTGCCCTGAATCCTTTATAAAACCATATGAAGATCAAACAAGATACTACATGTCAAACCACTGAGAGCCAGGACAACACATTAAAAAGAACATAGATGAGGTTGGGGTTGTAGCTCAGTGGTGGAGCACTTGCCTAGCATGTGTGAGATACTGGATTCAATTCTCAGCACCACATAAAATAAAGATCCATCGACAACTAAAAAAATATTTAAAAAAAAAAAAAGGAACATAGAACATACTTTAACTGAACAGACCTGGGTTCAAGATCTTACTCTACTTACAAAATCTGTGACCCCAGGCAAATTACTTCACCATTCTGAGCCTGAATAAATTTATACGGAGTCACAGGGTTATTGTGAGAGTTAAATGAAATAACCTAACCTTAAATATTTTCTGGAACAAAATGATAAATAATTTATAAATAATATTGACATAAATAGATAAAGAACTGGGTTCTTTATTGGTGCTCAAAAATGACAATTACTTAAAGTCACTTTTAACTCTAAGATGCTGTACAATTATTAGTGTATTCTTATTTATCTATGATTTGGGGCCATATACACAGTTATAATTTTCAATCCCACATTCTCATTCAAAACTTACTTGAAAGTGTGTAAGGGTAAAGAAAAGTTTAGGAGTGGAGGTGACAGAAGTGATTAAAAGGACAAAGGAAGGGATTTCTTTTGCTTTGGGAACTCAGTCTTTAGAGTCCTAAATGTTTGTCAGGCCAGAGGTTAAAGAGAAGAGAAGGCAATCACGGCTTTGTTTCTATCTGCCAACAGGCACTATCCTCCCTGAAAACTTTGGCTCTGTCATCTACAGTAAAGTCAACGAATGACAGTCACCACTTAGTTCCCTATTGGCACTGGGATAAAGAGGGTGAGGAAGGGGCAGGTAAAATATGACCTAACTTTAAAAACTATGGACTGAGCCCTACTTTTCTGTTCCTCCTGGGTCTGTCCTTTTCTTCAAACTCTAGTGTTCGTACCCTGTCTTTAAGATAGGAATTTACAAGATATTTTTCTTTGACTCAAAAACTGAAAAAGAAGAATTAGGAGACAGATTTCTATCAGAATACCAGGTTATAAGGTGAAAGGTTATAAACAACTATATCCAGGAGGCCTCTATTTCAGAACATGCCTTGGCTACAGGCCTGGTAGGCAGGCAGCTGCTGCTGCCAAAGATAAACAGCTTTTTGGCATCCAAGGAAACCCAGGCATAACACAGAGCAAACAAGTGGTCTACACTGAGCTCCATAAAATGGGAACATAAGAAAAAACTAGGACCCAAAGTAGAAACTTAGGAGAGAACTGTTAAAGGATTTTTAGAAACTCAAAAATTCACTACTTCATAGATGTCCCCAAATAAATAAACATCAGGTTTTTTTCCCCTTTTAAGATGTCTCAATCAAAACCACTCTAATCTATTACTAGCTACCTTCCCTCCAAAGTTACATAGTAGTGTATACCTGGTACAGTGGTGTATACCTGTAATCCCAGCAATTTAGGAAGCTGAGGCAGGAGGATCCTAAATGCAAGGACAGCCTGGGCAATTTAATGAGACCCTGTCTCAAAATGGAAAATAAAAAGGGCTGGAGATATAGTTCAGTAGAAGACAGCCCCTGAATTTAATCCCCAATATCTATATAAATAAACAAATAAAATCACTTTAGTGAGAGCCCTACCTTTCCTGCTCATAATAATCAATATTGTTTATCAACTGAAAATACCTCAAGCCTTGCTGGTTAACTGTCTAGAACAAGGTGCCACCACCAACCCATACCATGGGTCAACATATTCCTGGAATTGGGTGCTGCATGTGTTTTCCAACAGATTCTGAGCTTGCTTAATATTAGGGTTGAGTTGTAATTTGTGAGCCTTAGGCTATCAACCCTGGTAGGGTGTATGAGGAAGGAAGAGGGATTCTTAATAGCAATGAATAGCCTTTTTTTTCCGCTGAGAAGGTAGAACTTTTAAGTACTTTTTATTTACGTCACCATCTCAAGTGTAGGGACAGCAAAAGGAATGGGGTAATAACCTCCTGACGACCCAGTACAGATAAGGAAAGAATCTAGGAATTAAAGCCAAGTGAGTTAGAGCCAGTGTGGCTGTACACACCTGTAATCCCAATTACTTGGGAGGCTGAGACAGCCGAATCACAAGGTTAAAAAGCCCGTGTGGGCAACTTGGCCTTGATACCCTGACTCAAAACAAAACAAAAACAAAAACGTCGGGGTTGGGGATGTAGCCCAATGGTAAACACTTTCCCTACCCCCATTTCAGTCCCTAATAGCTGAAAACTAGAACACAAAATTGCTGAGGTGGGGATGGGCCTCAGCAGCAACGTGTTCAGCCTTCATGCGCCCGAAGCCCTGGGTGAAAAGAAAAGGGGGAAAGAGCGAGAGAGAGAAGAAAAGGGGATTCGGATTCTCTCTCTGCAGACCAGTTTCCTTATTACATTTAGGAAAACATTCTCGGCAGTCAGCTCCTAAGGCATCAGAGTCAGCAGTTGCTTGGATGAAGGCCACTCAGGAGCAGGGTCCCTTTTGGCTTGAACAGTGCTCTGTGACCCTACCTGCTCTTTCCTTTGGGGGTTCGGATCAGCTTGGGGGGCGGGGGCGTGGGGAGACTGTCCCTTCACACAGGTGTAGGGCGTGTTTCCCAGGAGACCTCAGTGACCACCAGGAGAAGCAACCTGAAGGCTGAGAGGGTGGGACACACGCACACTGGCCACCGCACACTCGCCGTAGCGGGCGGGGAAGGGGAGGAAGGCAGGAGGACAGAGGCACGGGCGAGGCTTCCTTTCCCTCATGAAACCCCTTCTCTTTCCTTCCTGGAGAAGCAGGAGGGAGGCCCTGGGCCAAGCGGGGGACACCGTGTCCCCGACTTCTCAGGCAGACGCGGGGACAACAACAGGATGTGGGCGCTCCTGGCCGTTTCCGTCCCTCGGTTCTGG
>NW_026000058.1:999378-1004738 GCF_001458135.2 Marmota marmota marmota | reverse complement strand
CCCCGAGGGCCGCGCGGCTCCTGGGCGCGCCTCCTGGGCCGGCTTCCCCCGCCCCCGCGGGCGGCGCACTCGCCCCACCACCGCTCCCCCGGCAGCAGCACACCGTGTCCACGCGCCGCCGGGCCTGGCTGATTGGCCGAGCTCCCGGTAAACAAGGAGCAGGCAGCCAATGGGAGGGCTGTGCACGAGGGCAGCACGAGCCTCCGGGCTCGCGCTCGCGTGGCCCCGCGGGCTCGCGCCCCTATATAAAGCCGTTTCCGGCTCGGGCGGCAAACTCTCCTTGGCGTTCCCTGTGGGCTCGCTTCAGCACGCTCGGGAGCTCCTCCTCGGCCGCTGGAGGAAAGGAAGGAAGGAGTTGGCACTGCCAGCAACTTGAAAATTTTAGGCACCTTTTCGAGAACTTAAAAATCCCTTTGTGGACTTTTTTAAATTTTGTTTTTAAAGCCCAACCTGCTAAGGACACCCCCATTCCTTAGGAAGACTGAAGTTTCCTGTAAAGTGCCCTATTGGATTTAGGGTCTTCTGTTTTTTTGGTTTTTTTTTTTCCCTCTTCCCTTCGTTTTTGACACTTGAGCCAACTCAGCCCAATCATGGTGATGTTCAAGAAGATCAAGTCTTTTGAAGTGCTCTTTAACGACCCTGAAAAAGTGTACGGCAGTGGGGAGAAGGTGACTGGCCGGGTGACGGTGGAAGTGTGTGAAGTGACTCGAGTCAAAGCCGTCCGGATCCTGGCTTGCGGAGTGGCAAAAGTCCTCTGGATGCAGGGATCCCAGCAATGCAAACAGACCTTGGACTACCTCCGCTACGAAGACACACTTCTCTTGGAAGACCAGCCCACAGGTAGATGGCCCAGTTCTTTGTTGGAGGGTGAAAGCTGATTAGAGATTGCAAAGGAATTCATATTAAAATTTTTAAGTTGCTCAGTTTGAGTGGTTTGAATTAAGTATTGCTTTTTCTGTTTAAGTTTCAATTTGCAAACGTGTTCCTACCCTCCAAAAGGGGTGATCTGTACAATCTCTTACGTGTTGGGTCCTAAAGATGATCTTGAGGGATCTGAATACATAGATTGTTCATTCTTTGATTCCTGGGGTAACCATCCTGGGTGAGCCTTTCAGCACTGCAGAGCTTTGCAACTTTCTTTGCAAGAAAATGCATCAGAATCTTTCACTTAAGATTGTAAGGGATGAAAATGGGGGTGTTAAAATATCCTTGCATGCTGCCCAAGCATTCCTCATCACACAAACGCTTTTTAAGTGTAATAAGAAACCTAATGGAACTTTGCTTTCTTTCTCTTTCTTCAGGTGAGAATGAGATGGTGATCATGAGACCTGGGAACAAATATGAGTACAAATTCGGCTTTGAGCTTCCTCAAGGGTAGGTATCAGTTAAATGCATTTTGGACTCTCCATGTCTTTAAAAAAAAAAAAAAAAAAATCTCGTGATCACTTACTGTTCTTGGAGAGCATTTTAAAATTGTTTCCTTTTTTTGTTTTGTTTTGACATAGGCCTCTGGGGACATCTTTCAAAGGAAAATATGGTTGTGTAGACTACTGGGTGAAGGCTTTTCTTGATCGCCCCAGCCAGCCAACTCAAGAGACGAAGAAAAACTTTGAAGTGATGGATCTAGTGGATGTCAATACCCCTGATTTAATGGTGAGGTTCATTTTTAATATTCTATTCTCCTTGGTCACAGGATGGTAAATTAGGTATCTTAGGCATTACATTGAATCACTTCAAAACACTTTTTCCCTTTGTACATAGGCACCCGTATCTGCTAAAAAGGAGAAAAAAGTTTCCTGCATGTTCATTCCTGATGGGCGAGTGTCTGTTTCTGCTCGAATTGACAGAAAAGGATTCTGTGAAGGTAAAAACCTAATTTTAAAATGGTGGACAAATATAACAAGAAATGTGGGTTTGGGTCTGAGAACTTGGGATGGGGCAAAGGAGATATCATTAACTGTACTGAGTATCAATTAATATGTTTTTGTCTTTTTCATTGCTAGGTGATGACATTTCCATCCATGCTGACTTTGAGAATACTTGTTCCCGCATTGTAGTCCCCAAAGCGGCCATTGTGGCCCGACACACTTACCTTGCTAATGGCCAGACCAAGGTGCTGACTCAGAAGTTGTCATCGGTCAGAGGCAATCATATTATCTCAGGAGCATGTGCATCATGGCGTGGCAAGAGCCTTCGGGTGCAAAAGATCAGGCCATCCATCCTGGGCTGCAACATCCTTCGAGTTGAATATTTCTTACTGGTGAGTGGGTCGGGGGTAGCTCTGCCACGGTAATTGCTCATCTGTCACAACAGTGGTGTTCTCTCCAGACTTCTCATCTAACATACTGTCATCTTTCTTTCTAGATCTATGTTAGTGTACCAGGCTCCAAGAAAGTCATCCTTGACCTACCCCTGGTAATCGGCAGCAGGTCAGGTCTAAGCAGCAGGACATCGAGCATGGCCAGCCAAACCAGCTCAGAAATGAGTTGGGTTGATTTAAACATCCCTGATACCCCAGAAGGTGAGCCAGACCTGATGTCTTTTCTTCCCTCTGGCCTTGTAAATTTGTGATGATATGGCATTTCTTGGCTAGGCTTCTTATTCCCCTATTTTCTCTTTATAGCTCCTCCTGGCTACATGGATATCATTCCTGAAGATCACAGATTGGAGAGCCCTACAACTCCTCTGCTAGATGATGTAGATGGCTCTCAAGACAGCCCTATCTTTATGTATGCTCCTGAGTTCCAGTTCATGCCACCACCCACATACACTGAGGTGAGAATTGTCATTTTTACTGTTAACATTTGTTAACAGCCTTCCATAGGAAGCCTTCCATAGGAAGTTGACTTGGAGAGATTGCTAAATAGATTCTTGCTCTAGTTCTTACTCAAATTAAAATAGTCTCTTCTTTCTTCCTCTCAGGTGGATCCTTGCATCCTCAACAACAATGTGCAGTGAGCATGTGGGAGAAAAGAAGCAGCGGGACCTACTTGTTTCTTTCCACCTCTCTTCCTGGACTCTCACTTTTTTAGAGACTAAATAGTCTCCACAGTGAGGTGTGGATCCACCCCAGCCTCTGACTCCCCAAAGTAGGAGGTGATCAGCAGGCAATCTTCAGGCCTCAAATGGTGCAAACTCGTCCTCCACCAGCGCCAATGTTGTGATATGGGAGTGTTTGCTAGATGGGTTTGGAAAAATTCAGGCCCATCCGATTTTTCAGATCTCCTTGAAAACTGAGGCATTTTCAGTAGTTTTGAGTTTCGAGATAGAAATGGCCTTATGGTATGGTCTTCCCAAGGTTTATCGAAGGGAGTTACAGATTTATAACAACTTCAAATCTTGAACTGCTGTTCCACATGGAACCAGAGCCAATTTAGCACACTAGGAAAAGGGAAACCATGGCCAAAACTTGGGGAAAAGAAAGTTCTTAAAACTGGTGTTCTCTGTTTTGTACCCTTATAAACGAAAAACTCTCCAGGGCTGAATTGGTTTGGGTTTCAGAGAGGTGCTTCCTCCCCATGAATTATAGGAAAACTGCTTTGAGGTGTCTTTGCTTAAAATGAACTTTAACTTTGCTTAAAGCAGTAGTAACTGTGCCCCACCAAAGGTCTTAAAAGCCATTGTTAGAGCCTGTTGCACTGGTGTTCTCCTGTTGAAATGTATTCATGCAGGAGAATCTGTTTTTCTTTTTATACGACTCCTTGGAATTGATTCTGAGGTGATGTTCTTAGCACTTTAGTTCCTGTCAGGTTTTGTTTTTGTTTGTTTTCTCTCTCTCTGTCTCAAATGTAAGCTACTGGTCTACTATGTCTTTAGGGGTAAGCATAATGACACACTCAAAAAAAGTGTTAGTATTATTACTTTTGAGACTTTGTCCCAGTGTTTGGAATTACGTGATTCTGACACTCTAATTGTATGAATGAGTTGCTGCTCTCGGCCTTGCTCACTGTGACTAAACTTGGAGGGACTCTGCATCTAGAAGCCTCAGGACTGTGATCAGAGCCTCCTAACACTGCCATGAGAAGCTCTGGCAAGTCCTTCCGCCCAGCCTTAGGAGGAAGGGAAGTCAGCCCCTCTCACTGCAGCCACTAGCACTTGGCCAGTCACCCTCAGCCACAGCACTTTGTCCAGCTGTCCTGTGTCAGAGCACTGAGCTCCACCCTCTTCTGAGAATTACTGCAGCCAGAAACTATGTGGGCTAAAGGTGATTTCAGTTTTTTGTATTTTAATTGTGTATCTTTTTGTATGATAAAACTATATTTTGTACTTAACCAGATATATTTTCACCCCAGAGGGGGTATTCTTTGTTTAAAAAAAAAATAAAGTTTTTAATTGCAGTTTTTTTCTTGTCTCTTGTCTGTTGAGGTGGCATTGGAAAGTTGTTAGAAAAAAGGTATTCCTAAAGAAACTTCTCTTCCTCACAATTCATACTACTAAAAACATCGTGGAAAGAACACTCCCTATTCTAAAAAACAGAGTACAGGTAGGAGGGAAGCAGGAAGGGATTTGAGCTAGTTTAGTCTGTTTTCCAATTCACTAAAGAATTGCAGTGGAATCTTCTAGTTATCTAGGCTAGTTTTTCACATCCATAGGTAACCATAAAATTCCTCCACTTTTGGAGTACATGAATTTTAAACAGAGGGGATTTGAAAGGGAAGGGATGAGGTTCGCTTTTTCATAATTTACTTTGCATGACAGAAGTTCTTCCCAGTATAAATGTAGTTTACATGCTCATAAAGAAGAACCTTTATTCAGAACTTGAGAGTTTAAGACCTATGAGTATCACACTCTTTGGAAGCAGCTTTTTTTTTTTTTTAATTTCTAGTTGCTAGCACAGTTCTTATCCAAGCACATACTCATAACTCAGAAAATGTTTGCTAAATTTTAACCCCACCCTTAGAATGTTTCAGTAATCCCTATTTATTTCACATATTTTTAATAATAGATTAAATTTTACCACTAATTGAAATGATTTTTATTATTCTCAAAGGAGTGACAGGTGAGAAACTGAGATGGCAGGGGTCAATACACAGTACTTTCTGATTTTTTGGTTCATTTAAATCTTAAGACAGATTCATTTTTTAATGTTTTTTTAGTTATTTATACACGGCCCCAGATTCAGTCTTGGTCCATACTTGGGGGTTGGCTTTTCTTTGGATCTCCACACACCAATTCCAAAGAGGTTCCTAGAAGTTCTGTATTAAAATCAGGGGCTGGGTTGTGGCGCGCTCACCTAGCATGTGCAAGGCTCTGGGTTCAATCCTTAGCACCACATAAAAATAAGTAAGTAAAGATATGTGTCCAACTACAACTAAAATATATATATATATATATATATATATATATATATATATATATAT
>NW_026000058.1:977941-997447 GCF_001458135.2 Marmota marmota marmota | reverse complement strand
ATATATATATATATATATATATATATATATATATATATATAGCATATATATAAAGCTATTGGGGTTGGGGTTGTGGCTCAGCGGTAGAATACTCACCTTCTACATGCAGGGCTCTGGATTTGATCCTCAGCACCACGTAAAAATAAATAAACGAAATAGAGGTATTAGGTCCAACTAAAATAAATATTTTTAAAAGGTATTAAAAATAATGTGAATTGAATAGAAAATGAAATTGAAAAAATATTTTTTTCACTTCAATCTTTTTTTTTTTTAATCTTTCATTCTCCATAGCTCTTTTGCTTTCTTCTCTTGGCTTGCTCCCTCCTTTTGAAACAGGATTGAACTAAGGATGCTTTACCACTGAGCTATACCCCAGCCCTATTTTGTGTGTGTGTGTGTGTCCGGTCTCTCTAAGGCTGGCTTGAACTTTCAGTCCTCCCGACATAGCCTCCTGAATCTGGGTTTGCAGATGAATGCCACCTTTCCTGGCTAGCCATCTGTTTTTCATTACCATTGTGTCAATCTAGAGCTCTCCCTGTTGTCAGGGTGACTCTCACCTGAACTCCTCCCCCTCTTTTTCACCTGTTTAAAAATTTAGTGGCTCCTCCCCTTTTGAATCTGTGATCAGGAAACTAGGTCAAAGTTGATGGAAAAGTTTTTTCTGCAGCTTGTTTTCCAGGGACTAGGAGGGTGGAGCAAGGACTAGAGCCGACCAGAGAGCAAGACAAAGGGATAAAGAGGCCCAGGCGCTCTAGGCAAGTGGCTTGTGCACACAGTCTGGCTACTGGTGCAGACAAGCAGCCTGTGCACACAGTCTGGCTACTGGTGCAGACAAGCAGCCTGTGCACACAGTCTGGCTACTGGTGCAGACAAGCAGCCTGTGCACACAGTCTGGCTACTGGTGCAGACAAGCAGCCTGTGCACACAGTCTGGCTACTGGTGCAGACAAGCAGCTTGTGCACACAGTCTGGCTACAGGCAGGGAGAAGATAGACAATCTACACCCAAGGCCTCTTAGAGACTGGGTCCTGAAAGGGCCAGAACATATGCATCTCCTCCTGATACCCTAAAATCCCTAATTCAGCACTGTCTTAAAAAATTATCTATATGATGGACACGTTCTGCATCTGTGTTGTCCAGTATAGCCACTAGCCACACGTGGCAATTGAACTCTGAAATGTGGCTACTGTGGCGATGATCTGAATTTTAATTTTTTTCAATATAGCTTCATGTGACTAGTGACTCTATATTCAGCAGCACAGCAAAATCTGAGGAAGGAAGTAGCTAGAACTGCTCCCTTAGAGGAAACCCTCCCTCCCTTACAGCACAAAGGCCCCTCTCTACTTCCTTTGGCCTTCTCTGTACAATCTCTACCTCAGCCAGGACGTTTTCTGCAGGGGGTAACTTGTACACTTCCCTGGGTGTCAGCCCAGCATTGGAATGGGTGGTTAGGGGCTCTTCCCATGTTCTCTCTCATGCTGTTTATTTGTTTCAGCAGTGAGTGAACTCAGGGGTGGTCAACCATTGAGCTATGCCCTCGGCACACAAATCCCCACCCCCGTTTTTTGTTTGGGGCCGTGGGGGGGTACCAGAGATTGAACTCAGTCCCCTCTTCTTTTGAGATAGGGTCTTACTAAGTTGTTGAGACAGGCCACTGTGCCCAGCTCTGCCTTCAAATTTTTTAAAGAGCTGTAACCTACACATACAGCCATTAGAGGAGATTTAGTTCTGAATATTATGTATTCATCAGGTCCAGTCTAGTATAGGAAGATCTGAGAAAAGTCAGAAAGAAAATCATCTAAAGTAAGAAAAAGCTAAAGAAAATGAAAATCATAAGAAAGAAGCACGTACTTCCTGACCAGGGTCTTTGTCTCCCATGGCTACTTTGAACAAACTGGAAATACAAGAATCTAATTTGGTTGGGGCACTGAGGAGGCAAAGTGTGGAGAGAGGATGTGACTAAGGATATGGTCAGTAAAAACCATCGTATAGAAGTTGATTTTGTGGAGTAGGGTGAAGAAGAGGATCTTTTCACAATTCTTTCAATAGTCTATAGACCCCTCCTAGAATTCTTTTCCTGGACCACATCGAGGTGATAGAATGCATAAAGTAGACATGGAATGCTTTACTGATCCTCCAAAGGCCCCAGTCCCTGTCCTAAAAACCCATGACCACAATAGTTACAAAATGGGAGATCAAAAGATTTTTCTGTTCTCCATCCACCTCCATTTTCTTTTTCTTTTTTTTTTTGGGGGGGGTGGGGTGGGGTACTGGGGATTGAACCCAGGGGCACTCAACCACTGAGCCACATCCCAGCCCTATTTTGTATTTTATTTAGAGACGGGGTCTCACTGAGTTGCTTAGTGCCTTGCCATGGCTGAGGTTGGCTTTGAACTCGCGATCCTCCTGCCTCAGCCTCCCAAGCTGCTGGGATGACAGGCAAGCGCCGACGCCCCGCCTCCACTTCCATTTTCTAAACTGAAAGTTTCCTCTCAGTGATGGCTACAGATCCAGGTTTGCAGATCCTGGTCCAATAGGTGAGTCTAGAACCTGGAAAAGGTTCAGGGATTAGGCCTCCTAACTATTCAGAAGAAATAGTAGGTAAGCATGTGGACCCTAGAGCCAAACTTTCTAAAATCAAATTCTGCTTCTACCACTTGACCAGCTTTGTGACCTTAAGCACCTTGTTTAACCTCTCTATGCTACAGTTCATTTGTAAAATGGGGGATTAAATAACCATGTTTACCTCAGAACACTGTTGAAAGGATTAAAAAAGTATGCATTATAAGGTCCTTGCTTAGCATCTCCACGCCATCTTAAGTGACAGCTGCCATTTTAAGGAAAAAGTTTCACTTTCCAGCCCAAAGGCGTTTCTGAGAAAGGCTCACCACTCCCTCCTACCAACCCAACCCTTACCACCCATATTAGGGCCTGCCCAGCTCTGATTCCTGAGCCTCCCTATAAAAATCCAGAACCCAAGCCTGCGCTGCCTCTCTCTCCTGTAGAAAGATGGCCTTCATTTGTCAGCTCTGAGGAACAGACTCTCTCTTGTGTCTCTGCCTGGTCTCCATCTTTCATTTCTCACTTACCATCTCTCGTTCCTCACTTTCCCCTCACACATGAGCAGTATCAGCACGACGTCAATTAAGTGTTTTTTATCTAAAATAAAAGAGGATTTCCTTCCCCTCTGGGGGCAGCAACACAGGGTACAGGAGCTGACTTGCCTGGAGTTCAGGTGGCAGGGGGGCGGCAGGGCACCATGGGGACTCCCACCCACCCTGGCGCTGACTGGGCCCTGTATATCCCACCCCCCACACCAGCATCTCATAATAGAGCTCTGGGAGCACTAAAACTTTCTCTTTCATATTCCTATTATGCTTTATAGGCCTGTCATCCTCTGGAAATTAACTGGAAAAAAATTTTTTTTGCAGTACTAGAAATTTGAACCTAAAAGAGCACTCCACCTCTGAATTATATCCCCAGCGTGTTTTTTTTTGTCGTTTTTGTCTTGTTTTGTTTTTTGCTTTGAGACAGGGTCTCACCAAGTAGCCCCAGCCTGGCCTGAGAGTGTGATCCCCTGCCTCAGGCTACCAAGTAGCTGGGATTCCAGGAGTGTGCCACCGCACCCTGCTTGAACCTTCTTAACTCTTCAGTGCACAGCAGAGGGGAAAAGCTTCCCACCGTTTGAGGTGATAAGCTGAGGAATAGAGAATACTGGGCATACAATGCAATGCTGCAGTAACTCTTAGATTCCTTATTTGAACATATTACACGTCTTTGATCTTTTTTCCTGAAGTGGCCTAGACTGCTTAGCACAAAGGTCGGCAGCAGCAAGACCATCGATGAGCTATTTCACACTGTTTCTATTCAATCCTGACCTTTCCCTTGGCTTGACCCTTTCCCGCCCTCTGCTGGACCTGTTATGTAAAGAGAAAAGAATGAGCAGACTGGAAGGCTGAGATTCTTCTGACTACCAATTGATTGGCCATCTCCAGGCAACAGAGTGGTGGGAGAAGGAGGAAGATGGGAGGTCATGGGGACAGGGTTGTGAATTCCACGTGCCCTGAGACCTGGGATGTCGAGCAAGTTTCATTCTCAGTCCTTTTTGGGTGATGGAGCTGCTGACTAGATCTCTCCAAGTCAATCAAATGGTCAGTAAACAGATTCTTGGAAATATCTGGCGAGGTGCTCAGCCTGGGTATTTTTATCCTCCTGGACAGATGGTCAAAGAAAGGATTTCAGTTGCTGGGAGGGGAAGGAGAGTTTAGGGGCATGAAAATTGTGATTTCCTTATATGGTTCTGTGACTAAAGACCCCTCTTTTCCACCTCACCTGTCTAATTCCCACTTCCTCCTTCATCCACCCAGACTCATGGTTAATCACTTGTCCCTTGTTCTGTTTCTATTCCTGGTCTTTCAGGTTTGCCTCACCTCTCAGTTGCAGAAACTTTGCGAGACAGGGTTGGGTAGGGACCAGTGTTTCCTGTCCTCCCGGGAGGCTCCTCTACAGTCCTCCCTCCTCGGGCTGCCCTGCGGGAGGGCTCCAAACTCTCCTGCAACTTCATGCACCCCACCGGTCCCAACCCTCAGGAACATAATCTAAGACCTTGGAAACATAGGTCTGGGCTTCATATAACTTTGGAAAGTAGAAGAAATGTTTGTGGAGGTCAGAGGGGTTCAAAATGGTGACAGAGTCTGACCAGGCACATTTTTCTATCTCTGGTTTTGGCAAACTTTGTCACCTAGGGGCTGGAAGGGCTAGGACAGAGACAGCTCATTGGCGAGGCTGTGAGTTCCGTTTCACTGTCAGGGAGGTCTGCACGTTAGGGAGGAGGTAGGGAAGAAGTGATAAGTTACCAGAGTTCCTCATTCGGGGCTTCATCTTTCTTTGGCCTTCTCTCCAAACTTTTCTTCCCTTATTTTTTCCTATAGCTCAGCTTCTCTGATATAATCCACGCTGCTTTGTGGGTGGGGAAGGCTATTCCTGACATAGACGCTCCAAGGTTAATGGGAACCCAGTGGGGAGGTAGAAGCAGGGAAGAGAGATTGCCCTGTGGTTCATGTCGCTCCTCCTGTCTTGATTTTAGCTGAGGTCGATGAACTGAAACACAGCCGGAGGAAACTCTGAGCCAGAGGCAAACTGAAGTTTTACAGGCTGCACCAGCTTGCAAACATTTAGACACGATGCAGTTTCTTTCTAAAAATTTAAATTGGTTGTGAACCTTTAGAAACCAGATTTCAGGGATGGCAATTGAGCTCAGTGGTGGAATGTCTGCCTAGCATGCACAAAAGCATTCAATCCCCTGCACTGTCAAGAAACAATATAACCAAAACAGATTCCACTCAAACCTACTGTCAAACTTCTCATTAAAAGCCTCCATGTTTGGTAATACTGAGTCACATTCGTTCATTGCATCGATCCAGGAAAATTCTGATTAGCCAGTTCTCACCTCCCTCTGTGGCATCACCCTACCCAATTCATCTCTTCATACCTGCCCTCTGTCTGCTGTTTAAGTTTGTCTAGGGTTGTCATTGCTGCTCTAAGAATTTCCTCCAGAGGACTTCTAAGATTTGGGATAGTGAACCATTCTCCTCAGGGCTCTCATAGGAGTCCAAAGTAGACCTGTCACAAGCGAGAAATGTCTTTGATGTGCTTATTTTGTCTTTAAAAATGCAAATTTTGATTTACATTACATAGCATACTTGTGTTGGTTTCGGTATAAAAAGTGATTTGTCTCTCACCAAACCTTCAAAGTAAAACTGACACTAAGGAAGATATGCCAGGTATATTCTGTGGCTCCAAATAGTTCTTACCACATCCTCCCATGGAAAAACCAATTTAAGCAGCACAGTAGAAAGGCATGAAGCAAAGAGAGACATGGAGAGACAGACATGGGGAGAGATTCAAGATGGGGAAATTATTTTTTTGTAAGACAAGAAGGAAGGAGCCTGAGAGATCAGATCTCCTTCCGGTCCTGAGCCACCCCTGCTTGCCTGGCCCCATCAGCTTCTGTGATGTGTGCAGACATCCCTGATGTCTCTGCACAGGTGTTAGAGTGGTAGCTCGGGGTGGAGAGCAAGACCCAGGACAGGAGCCAGGCCCAGGCGTCAGGAGAGAGGCTCGGGAAAGGAAATGGAGTGTTCAGAAAAGGGCTGGTCAGCATTTCCCCTTTCTTTAAGGTCCATCTCTGTTTCACTTCCTCTTACCACCCTACACGAGAAAAACAAGGGAGAAGCATTAACTTGATGAGGGAATCTCCTCTCCAACATGGCTATGTCTCTGGCCATAGCTGAGCAAAAGGAGGATGAAAACCAGGGTTTCTTTCTCTGTCCAAATGAGGCTTCAACTATTCCTTCCAAGAAGAGAAAGACCTCAAACCTGTGTCCCTGACTTTGGTGGGCTTCTTCCTCCTCCCACCCTTTTCAGAAAGACAAACATAGGTCTAACTGACCCCCTCTATTCTAATACTACCAATGCTGTTCTGAGTGTAGTAAAGTGCTAGACAGAATTTGGACATTTCCCTTCTCTACTGTACACCAAGAGAAAAGGAAACACGGGATGGGGACAACTGAGGAAGAAGCAGAGGTCTAAACTTGGGGAACATAGTCCACAGTGAGGCTCCCGAGAGGAAGGGACGTTTGAGAGTGGAAAATAGTCCTAGACTCCAAGGTCATGGAACATTGGTCAGGGTCCACTCTGGATCCCTTCCCTAGCTCTTGGAGTTCAAGGTCCTGCAGTTAGGGATCAATCAGCATCTCCCCACTGACTCCTATTAGGGTTGTGGTAGAGCCTCCCTTCCTTTTAGGTTTCAAAGAGGCAAATTTAGGGGCTGGGGGTGTGGCTCAAGTGGTAGCGCGCTCGCCTGGCATGCGTGCGGCCCAGGTTCGATCCTCAGCACCACATACAAACAAAGATGTTGTGTCCACCGAAAAATAAATAAATAAATATTAAAAAAAAAAAGAGGCAAATTTAGGTCCGTTGGATAGGCAACGCCCTTTCCAAGATGATGCTAAAAAGGTGAAATTTCTTATTTCCTGATTTGTGATCCCAAATAACCTTGGGGAATAGATGGACTTAGTAGTGTGAAGGTCAGTAGAGAAAAGGTTACAACTGGTTTGGCCAGATTATCTAACTGAGCTATTTCTGTCTAGCTCAATTATCTTCTCTGTCCACAGGCCAGATGAGATATTTGAGAAGGATAGAGAAGACCTTACCTGCCAGCCCCTTCCTTGGTTAGAAATCTTAATAGTCAGCTTGATTTGAGTTGGGACTTGCAGGTTGTGACCTTGAACTCTAGGGATTCCCCCCCCCCATTTTTTTTTTTTTTTGGTTGTTGTTAGTTGACGGAATTTCTGATCTCCCTGCTACTCTTGGGAATGACTGGCTAGATGCCTGAGGTATCTTTAGCCAGCCCAGGCCAAAAATAAGGTGGGAAAATCCAGAGGATAGAATGTGTTTAGCAAAAGCCAAACACATCCTGCCTTTGTTCTCAGAGCCATATGGACTCTTGCAGGTGGATCAATATCAGTACTACTGTGTGAGAGCTGGAAGGGTTCCCAGAGGACACGTAGTCCAAATTCACGTATCAGAGTGAGGAAATTGAGGCATGGAACTTTCACATGATTTTTTTCAGGGCACAAAACTATGAAGTAGTGAAACTAGGACAATAAAATAGTGCTTTGCCCAATTGAGATGGCATTTCTTCCCTTGAACTTACCTCTTAGTCAGCCTGTGCCTACATGCCTCCCTTTCTTTCTTTCAAAGTTCAAACAACAATAAAAATCAATTAAAGAAAACAACTGTCTTTTTCTTTCTAAATCATGGGCACTCAATCACCTTATCCATTTGACTCTCCAATTTTTTTTTTTTTTTTTTGTACTGGAGACTGAGAGACTGAGCCCAGGGGTATTCTACCACTGAAGTTAATCCCTTTCCCCTTTTATTTTTTTTATTTTGGGACAGGATCTCACTAAGTTGCCCAGGCAGGACTTGAGCTTGAGATCCTCCTGCTTCAGCATCCCAAATCGCTGTAATTAAGGCATAGCCACCATACCCAGGTTGACTCTCTAGTTTTTTTATTTTTTTTGGTCTCCACTCCCATCCTAAGTTGCAATTTTTTTTTTTGAGAGAGAGAGAGAGAGAGAATTTTAATATTTATTTTTCAGTTTTTGGCGGACACTACATCTTTGTTTGTATGTGGTGCTGAGGATCGAACCTGGGCCGCACGCATGCGAGGTGAGCTCGCTACCGCTTGAGCCACACCCCCAGCCCCTAAGTTGCAATTTATATCGAGGTCTCCCATTCAGGCCTCCTGCAAACTACTTTGAGTACCTATACTTATTGCAGACCTGGTTCTCAAGTTGCCTGCCAAAGTGGGAGAGGACCAGGAAGGTAAGGGATGGAGCATGGGTAGGGAAAAATAAGATTCTTGTCATAGAACCTACTCTGCCTGGGCCAGTGTGGTCCAGGTTGTGGGCATGGAAACCATCTCCTCCACACAAACAGGCCCTAGCTGACCACAGTACAGGGCTGACAAGCACTGTGTGAGTCCTCTGCAAGTGTTCCTCCAAGGGAATGGCAGCTCTGTGTACTTGGCTTTGGACTGCCCGCCCAGTAGTACCTATGGTAAGTCGGAGAAAGGTCAATGGAAACACTCTAGCTTATGCCTGGAATCTGGGGAATCTGCCGGGTCTCCTGTCTCTGGCTTTGCCCAACAAGGTCACCTGCCAGGAAGGGCAGGAGGCCAGACAGAGTAGAGTTCAAGAATCTTTCCGACACTTTGTCTTTGAGGCAGTACAACTGATCCCAAGTGGTCATTCCAACCTTTGTCCTGCTTTCCCCAGCTTGGTGAAAAAGGATGTGTGCATGTGTAGAGGTTCAGGTGGGATAGGGTTCAAGCTCTCCTCCACTGTTTATTGTCCAGACTCTTTGTTCCCAGACTAGGTTACACAGGATTTAGTGAATGGCTCTAACCCACCATAGCTACAGATATAGTGGAGCAGGTTAGGACTGCGGGGTGTGTGCAGTGTGTATGTACATATACAGAATATGGTAAAAGGCAAAAAATTCAGGGTCTTTTACTTTTGTTTTCTGCTGAGCTCTCCCTAATCAAAATCATAGGCTGAAATGTAGTCATGAAAAACCCCAGTGACAGATCCCCTGCCTCTGCTCCACTCATACAATACCTCAGAGAACTAGGAAAGAAAACACACCAATCATCACAAATTGCTCAATAACTCTGGAATGTTCTGTTTCTATTCCTGTTCCCTTTTCTATTTTCTTGGCTGCTTCTATCTTAACACTACCACGTTGAAACTACACTTTGCTTTCTAATATTTTTTAGTTATAGGTGGACACAATATCTTTATTTTATGTGGTGCTAAGGATCAAACCGAGTGCTTCACGTATGCTGGGTGAGGGCTCTACCTTTGAGCCACAACCCCAGCTCCTGAAACTAGAGTTTTAAGGGGCTTCCCTCAATGAAGTCAAAGCTCCTCTTCATGGTTTACAAAGGGGTCAGAAACATCAGACCTCCGATTACCAATCTCTACCACTTGGTGCTACAGGGAATGGCCTGCTTAAATGCAGTTGGGGAACTTCCTGAAGGTTCTCCTACAAACACCTTACGACTTTCAAATGCTCAGTAGGGCCGCTATTATAGCAACCCAGATATGTACGCTCCTTTCCTTATTCAGTTCCTATTCTGGACATGCAGTTTACTCGTGACAGCTGCGTGGCAAGTAGCTGGAACCAATCAGCTCTTCTAAGGCTTCTCAGAAGCCAATCAGAGTCTAGGGAAGTGACCTCACCCAGGGGAGAGCTGTGTGGGCGAGAAAGCATCTCTCAGAGCTGACTGTCCCTAAGTCACTCCCTTCCTCTCCACCCTCCTTACTTCCTGTAAAGCAATACCGCCTACACCCCCTCCTCAAAGAAGGGAATGAGAAGGCTAGCTGAATTCTACAAATTGAAAGACCAAAAGAGAAACTGTGGCTTCTCCAAGCGGAGATTAGGATATTTAGGGAGCTCCCTCTGCATACACATTCTATTCAAAGTGGGGTCTCCAGGGACTAGAAGAGGACTGAGCATGTGGAACAACAGTCAGCCCCGCCTCTCCCCCCACGTTTGGCTTTCTTGACTCTCCCTACAAAAATAGCTGTAATCATTCTTTGTAAATAAGGGCATGATCAAGGTCAAGTGTGGGAAAGCGAGGGCCTGTGTCCTTGTGAACACATGTGAACAGAGGTGATCACGTAGCTCTGACCTAAAGACCAGAAACTCAGAAGCTGGCCAGTCTGTTCAGAGTATGGGCTAGTCTCTGCAACTCGCCCCCAGTCCTGTAGATGAGTTTCTTTCTTTTAAGTTATTTTAGTTGTAGATGGACACAATATGTTTATTATTTGTTTATTTATCTTTATGTGGTGCTGGGGATTGACCCAGGGTCTCACACTTATACCACCAGCCCCTGCAGGTGAGTTTCTGAATATTCCCTGGCAGGGCTAGATAGTGAATATGTGTCCCATCTGCAGGTGGGAGGGAAGAAACAAGGGTCAAGAAGGCTACAGCACCCAGTGTACCCACTGGACTCTTGTCAGGTAGAGACAGGTTCAGCCCAGCATCCCCTTCAGCCTTTCACCAGACATCCTTTTGGAGACAGATAAAAAACATTTTATTTAAAAATATAAAATTGGTCTTATTCCTCCTGTTCCCACCCCCAATTATGTACACACACAAAAACAAAACAAAACCTAAAAATCAGGTAGTGGTATGCATACAGCTATCTCAGCTCTAACCTGGTTATTCTTTCCATTCTTCTTTCCCTTCATTGATACTTGCCCCTTTCCCCAAGAATCAGAGTGATACAAAGTTTCAGAAGAAGAGGGGTAAAAAAGAATGCTATGGGTCATCATTCCTTCTCCAGGGACTGAATAGGTAATGTGGACTCTGACCAAATGATTTCTTTTGTCCACAAAACTAAATAATAGGGACAATTATTCCAAATCAAGAAAAATATGAGGGCCAGGGTGTTGTTTCAAGCTTTTCTTCAGTATATAGCCTCATCCATATTGTCATCACTATCACCCCCAAAGTCCTCTCCATTGTCAAAATATGACATGATATAGTCAGTTTCCTGAAATGGAAAAAGAGAAGTGAAAGTCAGGCATGCTTCAGCATTCTCCTTCCTCCCTCTGTACCAGGACCCTTTACTCCCAATCACCCCACCCAGGTCTGGAGCATCCCTTCTAGCCGTAGCTGTTCTGCCCTACTGGGGACTGAACCCAGGGGTGTTCTACCATTGAGCTACCTCCCAGGCCTTTTTATTTTCATTTTGAGACCAGGTCTTGCTAAGTGCTAAGTCTGGCCTTGAACTTGTGATCCTCCTGCCTCAGCCTCCTGAGCTGCTGGGATCGCAGGCGTGTGTGCCGCAGTTCATTTTTGAGCACAGCCTGGGGACACACTAAGTGAAGGGAAACCCCGTCCTTCAGTGGCATTTTCTCCTTTGGCCCTGTAACCCTCTGAGAAGAACATCTGCAGTGTGAAGAGTTGAGAATCCAGAAAGGAAGGGAGGGGGGACTGAAGTGGAAGGTCCCTGTCACCTCTTCATGCTCTTCTTCATCGTACTCCTCTTCTTCTTCCTCTTCCTTTTCTTCTTCTTCTTCTTTCTCCTCATCTTCCTCTGAAGTCACTTCTTCCTCCTTTTTTTCCAAGGTCTCATATGAAGATGAAGAGACTCAGATTCAGTTCACAGATGGGAAAAATCAAGGCAAACATGTGCCAAGAGACAGAGAGTAAATCTAGGGCCCAGGAGCTCTCTACTGACATTTTTCCTCACCTCTAATTTCTGTATTGTTTCTTCTTTATCTTCTGTGGTCTTAGGGGGCCTCTTGGGGAGCAGAATGGTGGTCCCTGGTGGGGGGATTGAGAGGTGAAGGGTCAGAAAGCACATAGTGGCTGCCGTCCACTCTACTCTCCTGCAGTGAACATGTCACTCTGCTGCCCTCATGTGGCCATCATGACACCTAACAAAAACTCTAGGACCAGATAGGAATTAGGAGAAAAGACCTTTTAGCGGACAGAAGAAACTTCTCCCTCCTTTCACAGATACACTTACTCTCCTTCTGTAGTTTCCGCACTCGAATCTTTAGCTCTCGGGGTAGACGCCGCCAATCTGGGAATGATGAAAATGTGAGTGTCAACAGGACCCTGCCTGGAGTCATCAATGAATAATGAATGACTGCTATTAAAGGAGAAGAGGGTTTTTAAGGACAGGAAGGAAGGATGGGGTTGGGTTAAAGTTTCTCAGGACAAAATTGAGGGTTAGATGCCTCCTGAGGAGTGAGGGTTACTTATGAGATTTTTTGGGGACAAAAATCTTAGAGTGTTTTGAAGCATATGTAAAGTTCTAGTTTGTAGACGCTACATGGGGAAGGGAATACAGGGACATTTGGGTGAGGGTGGGGTGGTGGTTTGAGGCATATCAAGCATTTAAAAGAAGGGCAGTCAATGAAAGAGCTCACCACCTACCAGGGTTCCAATCAATGGCACTGTCAATTGGTCCTGACATCTGATATTTGTCTGAATAACGTTCCACATCTGAAGAGTCAAAGGTCAAGGGTCAGAGTTTTATTTCTCTCTTTTACTTCTGAACTGGAGATTGAACCCAGGAGTGCTTTACCACTGAGCTACATCCTCAGCCCCTTTTCAGTTTTTATTCTGAAACAGGGTCTCACTAAGTTGGTGAGGGTCTTGCTAAGTTGATGAGTTTGGCCTTGAACTTGAGATTCTCCTGCCTCAGAATCCAAGTCACTGAGATTATAGGCATGTGCCTCCATGTCTGTCTCCTCCATATTTTTTAATGGTGCATTATCGCACATAATGGTGGGATTCATCATTACACATTTGAACGTATACATGCTACAATAATGTAATTTAACTGATACCACTCCCTAATATTTCTCCTTGCCCCACCCTCTTTCCTCAACTCTACTGATCTCCCTTTGATTTTCTTTTCTTTCAATATTTTTTTAGTTATAGATAAACACAATACCTTTATGTATGTATGTATGTATGTGGTGCTAAGGATGGAACCCAGGGCCTCATACATGCTAGGCAAGTGTTCCTCCAAGGGAATGGCAGCTCTGTGTACTTGGCTTTGGACTGCCCGCCCAGTAGTACCTATGGTAAGTCGGAGAAAGGTCAATGGAAACACTCTAGCTTATGCNCCAGCCCCAGCCCCAGCCCCTCCCTCTGATTTTTATGAGATCCTATCACCACCTTTCTTTTCCTTTTTTCTCTCTAGCTTCCACATAAGGGATCAGGGTTTATCCCTTAAGAGCCCTTAAACAGGATTGTTCCTGAGGGTTCACCCTTTCAACATTAAGAAATGGTCAACCTTCTCATACCAACACACAGCCCAGGGAGTCAGCTTCAGTGAGGACCTCATTACCCTTCTAACCTGCCCTTCTGCCACCTGAAATTATGACGATATTTCTTTTTCCCTTAGCTCAAAGGCATTACCATATTAAGAGATAAAGTAGTGAACTGGAAAGTATACCAAGCAAGAAACCTGTGTTTCAGTCTTTTTCTCCTTGCTAACAGGGTTAATTTACAAAGTTTTTCACCTCTCTGAGCCCCAGTTTTCAGGATTCCAGCAGAAAAGCACCAGCTGTCAATACACTGAAACACTGTACTTGCATACCAGTTGGTAAGGGGTCACTGCCCCAAGCCTTCCACGTTTCCTCTTTTAGTTCCCCCTTACCTACCTCCCTGTGACCCACAAGCCAGAGGGTTACTATTTTACCTAGGAAGGATGCTCAAAGACCCTGCATCCTTCTGATTGTTTGGGGCTTATTAAATTTTGCTGAAAATTTAATACACACCTCATTTATACGTATGAAATGAGATCTTGATACTTAACCTCCCACTGTCCCAGGACTATTGTAAGACTCAAAACAAATCACACTGAAATGCATTTTGGACACAGAAGTGATCACCATCATCTCCCTAGTTAGTGTACTTCCCCTAGCTCCCGGTGGTGGTGCTGAGCACAGGCACCGCCCATGGGAAGCTCTCCAAACGTGATGCTAGCACGTCAACTGACCTCTCTTGGGAACAGCTGGCCGGATGAAGTAGGGAAGCTGCCTCATGGCCCCTCGTAGCTCCTGCTTCAGTGCCAGGACATATTCCCCTTCCTCTCCTGAAGGCAGAGGTACTGGGCGGAACTCCAAGGGCTAAGCAGGCAGGAGCCATGATCAGTTCAGAGAGAAAATTCTGGAGGACATACTTATGAGAGCTTCTTGCCTCAATTTAATCCAATGCTCCCACTGAGTAAGCAGAGGCCAAAAAAAAAAAAAAAAAAAAGGGCGCACACCCCAGCATTTTGAAAGCTGGGAAGCTGTGAGTATGGGAAGTAAGGAGAAACACTTTTTTGGCCTAAAAAACATCCCTGTGAGTTCAAAGTATAGAGACAGGGTGGAGGGTGGGGAGGGCAGGGAGGAGGTCAGTTTTATGGTGGCCCAGGAGGAATCTAGGGTCAGGTAGAGTCAGCCAGGGCACATGGGAGTCATGGGAACGGAGGGGAACACTCACAGGGAAGAGTGGAGAAGGCTGTAGGGTGGGTGGGGGCAAAGCATCCCCCTTCCCAATGCCCACGGCCTCCATGTTGAAGGTCAACTGGCCCCGGCCACGACCCCGGCCCCCACCCCGGCTGGCCATGGTGGAGGGGGGGCCTGGATTGTCAGAGATCCAGTGAGAAAAACCTGATGAAAACAAAAACAAAGAGAAACAGAAGCACCACAGAAGAGTCAGGAAGCGAAGGATTGGGCAAGGCAATCTTCTTTCCCTGATACCTGAAAAGTCAGTGTCACTGAACAAGTTTTGACCATGAAGACACAATGTCAGGCAGGGTATTTCTGGAAATCTAAACATGGATGAGACACAGTATTAACAGAACAGATAACTTTAGTTAGTCTAACTGCTACACAAAGGAGAAAGTGACTAGATGTTTGGATGAAACTTCCATAAATCCCTAAGACAATTTGGGGTATATCATTACCTATATTTCTACATATAATTTTTTAATTCTTTCTCTCCCTAATCTTCAAACCTAACCAAGTCTGAATTTAATCCACTGGAATGCATTTCAGCAAAACGTTCATTAAGTATTTAACATGTAAAAGGTAGTGTGCCAAGCACTGTGGGGACACAAGAATGAATCGAATCACCAGAGGAATCTCGTTGTCAACCACAGGAAGAAAGACATAATCAAAGTGATCTTATTTATTCATATATTTATTTATTTATTGTAGCACTGAATTGAACCCAGACACACTCTACCACTGAGCTACACCCACAGTACTTTTTATTTTTTATTTTGAGACAGTTTTGGGAAGTTGTCCAGGATGGCCTTGCTTGCTATCCTTCTGCCTCAGCATCCCAAGTAACTGGGATTGCAGGCATGTGCCTCTGCATCCAGCTCAAACTGATCTTTTGAATAGCACTTGTAAGCACACAGAAACTTGCAACTGGAAAGACCCTTAGAAGTCATCTAATCCAAACCCCTCCTAATGTACAACTCCACTCTGTAAATTACTATTCAGTTTCTGGTGGTATTTTCCTAAAGAGAAGATATGCGTTCTTCCCCCAGGTAGCTCCTACCAGTGTGAATCAACTCTAATGAATAGAAAGTTTCTCTTTGCACTGAACTGGACTCTGCCTCTTGCTATCAATCCTGAGGAGCCAGTCATAGGTAGCTAGGCTATAAGCACACTCAATAAGCACCAATAAGCACACTCAACACTCCGATCTTGGTTTCTAATACCATTTTCCCATTAAAAAAAAAACAAAAACAAAAAACAGGGCTCCTAGGAGAAATGGTTGAATTTAGGACTGGGCAGGAAAGAAATAAAATGAACCAGGAATATTTCAAGATGCCAGAAAGTAAGGAAGTACTCCACAATCATACACACACATTGATGGGGCTGTCAAAGGGGCATGATATCCAACTAAAGGAGCTCCTAATGGCCAAAACTGGAATAATTTGAGAAATGACATAAATTCATATTGGATTATAACCTCAAAGTATAAAATAATTATCCATGAATCTATAAGAGCATAAATGACTGAATATATTAATACATGGGGGAGAAAAGACAAATCTTTCGTGCAAAATTCCAAAAATAAATTATGTAGATACTCCACTCTAAAAGGGAGAGGAGCATAACTCCTCATTCCTTAATTGTGGACTATATATAGAAATTTTTGTTCAAAACCATTTGGAAAGCTAGAGGGTAGGAAATGACTTTACAATAGAGAGATGAACAAGTATTACTTCAGCCAGGTGACCAAAGTCAACATCATCAACTGTAATCATGTCGACACATGTGTCCCTAATATGATATGATAAAATGGTACTCTTATCTCTGTGATTACCCCTCAAAACCCCACCACCTCCCTAGGTGCAGTGATGCACCTGTAATCCCAATGACTCAGGAGGCTAAGGCAGGAGGATTGCAAGTTTGAAGCCAGCCTCAGCAACTTAGTGAGACCCTGCATCAAAGTAGAAAATTTAAAAAGGTTGGGGATGTAGCTCAGTGGTAAAGCACCTCTGAGTTTAATCCCCAGTACTGGAAGAAAATAATAACGACAACAGAACAACTCATGACTTTAGTCTGATATGAGAAAAACATCAACTTCCAACAGAGGGTCATCTTATAATACACCAGACTATTACTCCTTAAAACTGTCAAGGTCATCAAAAACAGGAAAGTCTGAGAAACTGTCACAGCCCAGAGGAGCCTAAGGAGACATATCAACCAATATCCTGATACATGAAAAGAGTGTGTGTGTGTGTGTGTGTGTACACACACACTGACCTGCATAATAACATATCAATATTGTTTCATTAATTGTAACAAATGCACTATACTAATGTACAATGCTGGTAATAAGGAAAGTATGAAAGTATGTGCCAGGAACATATGGGGAACTCTAGATACTATATGCTTAGTTTTTCTGTAAATCTAAAACTGTTCTAAAAGTAAAATCTATTTCATTAAAGTGAGTAGCAACTTGAAATTCACCAAAGATTAGTTGACGAAAAAAAGACAATATGTAGAAAATAATTTGTTTTGTCAAAAATACATACAGACAAATAAATTAAAAAGTTGTTCTTGGGGCTGGGGCTCACCTGGCATGCATGAGGCCCTGGGTTTGATCCTCAGCACCACATAAAAATTAAGTAAAGATATTGTGTCCATCTACAACTAAAAAAATACATATTTTTTAAAAAGTTGTTCTTGAAAGATATACACTAAAAATTAACATTGATTTATTTGAGGTGATGGGGATTTTTGTTTTAGGTATATGGATTTAAATGTTTTCCTTATACTGAATAAATACTGCTTTTGTAATGATAAATTTAAACATACTTACCAACTAGTTGGTAAGATTAATAATCTGTAGCTGGAAGGAAAAGATGGGAAAATGTGTCTGGGTAATCCAGAAAGTTTTAAGCCTAATGTGAGGGAAAAATGATATTGTAGCACTCTTAAGAGAAAATCATCCCTTTTTACAAAAATATTTGTGTAGTTGTAGATGGACACAATACCTTTATATTATTTGTTTATTTTTATGTGGTTCCTGGGAATGAACCCGGTGTCTTATGCATGCTAGGCAAGCGCTCTACCACTGAGCCACAAACCCAGCCCCAAAATCATCCCTTTTATTTACTGATTATAGAGGTAAAATGCATTTATTTCAGAAAATTTGGAAACATAAAGATATAAAGAAAAATGCCCATTATTTCATGGCCCTAATATTAAGTGGTAAGTATTATTAATATTTTGATATGTACTATTTCAGTTTCTTTCTCTGTGTGTATATACATACATGTGTATCTTATACAGAAATAGTGAGGAAAAAATTACATAAAAAATATGAGGAAAAAATTATATCTCTTCAGAGAGAACATACTAAGGGAGGGAGGGTGTCCTGGAGACTAGAGAGAGAATAAGAATTTCTCATTGTATCTACAGTCCCTTTCAAGGGAAAAAGCACTGGTTTAGGGACCCTTCTGCTTGACAGACAATTCTAGCAGAGGAGGTGGGAACTGCACTGATTGCAAAGCAGTGAGGAGTCAAGACAAGGCCATGAGCTTGGAGGTCGACAAATCTGACTCCATTTCCATTTAAATGAGTGATCTCCAAGGATGCTGGGAGCAAAGGCTCAGAGAGAAGACAAAATTTATTTACTCTAGACTATAAACTGGCAGTTGGAAACTATAAACCATTCATCTCCCCGTTCAGCTCAGAAATCTGTAATGGGTCTCTACGTACTTAATACGGGGATAGAGCCTAAATTCTTGAGGATATTTAAGGTCTCCCATAATCTGGTTCCAATCCGCTCCCCTTTAACATGGACCTTCTCTAGTGCTTACCTTGTACTCAGCCTTCCCGCAAATGATAACATCTCATATATGCTATTCTCATTCCCAGTAACGCACAACTGTGTATTGTGGTACAAGTTACTAAAAAGAAAGTTGCAACAACACATACAGAAAAACATCAACATATACATCAGAGATGACGAAGGCAGTTAACTGTAGGGAGTAAGAACATGGATTTGAATCCCAGTTTTGTCATTTCCTAGGTATAAATGTTAGCAATTTATTTATTATCTCCAAACCTGTTTCTTCATCTATAAAATGGCGCTAATAAATACTATAACCTTAATTCATTCAATAAATATTTACCGAATGCCTATTATGTACCAGGCATTGTTCTAAGTGGTAGTGATATAAAAGTGGGCAAAAAGGACCAAAAACAAAAAACAAAACTGCTGCTCCCACAAGGTTTAAGTGGAGTTTATTCTGGTGGAGTAATAAGCCTATATATGATTATTTCTGGTTTGTTTGTTGTGGTACTGAGAATTTAATCCAGTAGCACCACTACTGAGCTACTTCCCCAGCCGTTTGTTTTTATTTTGAAACAGGGTCTCATTAAGTTGTTAAGGCTGTCCTCAGAGTTATGATGCTCCTGCCTCAGACTCCCAAATTGCTGGGATTATAGGCATGGACCACCATTCCTAACCTATAAATGATATTTCAACCCATTAAACTGTGAGATCCCTAAAGGAACTGATCCAGGGACTGAGCCCCTAGGCACTCTAATATTTGCAGTTGATATATTTGTCATAAATAAGGTAAAAAGTCAACACTGTTATTATATTATATTTCTTGGGAAACCTAATAAAAAAAATCATCCCAACAGAAAAAAAAAAAAAAATGGGCAAAGAAGATGAACAGGCAATTGACCAAAAAAAAAAAAAAAAAAAAAAAAGTCAATAAAGTGGGCACAGCTCAGGGGTAGAGCACTTGCCTAGCATGTGCAAGGTCCTGGTTTAATCCCCAGAACCAACAAAAACAAAAATCAACAAGCTGGAAGGAGTTAATGCTGTTTCCTCCTGTGCGACATTAGGTTCATCTACATATTTTTGGTCCACGGTTCCTGGC
>NW_026000058.1:971994-977171 GCF_001458135.2 Marmota marmota marmota | reverse complement strand
GACCAAAAAAAAAAAAAAAAGAAGAAAAGTCAATAAAGACTTTCTGCATCTATCAAACTGACAAAGGTAACAAAGATGTAAGTGATACTTAGCCTGTTATAAGTTTTTTTTTTTTTTTGAAAGGACACTCTCATACCTCATTGGAAAGACTATAAGCAATCTTTCAAGGGAGCAATTGGATCACTTCAATTAATAGCCTTTTAAACATTTATATTCTTAATACATAATCCTACTTTTAAGAACTATCCTAAAGAAATCATCAGTTAGCCGGGTGTGGTGGTGCATGCCTATAATCCCAGCGGCTCAGGAGGCTGAGGCAGGATTGTGAGTTCAAAGCCAGCCTCAGCAATTTACCAAGGTCCTAAAGTAACTCAGCAAGACCCCATCTCTATATGAAACATTAAAAAGGACTGGGGAGCCAGCACTGTGGCGCATACCTGTAATCCCAGTGGCTTGGAGGCTGAGACAGGAAAATCACGAGTTCAAAGCCAGCCTAAGCAACTCAGTGAGACCTTGTCTCTAAATAAACTACAAAATAGGGCTGGGATGTGGCTCAGTGGTCGAGTGCCCCTGGTTCAATCCCTGTACCAAAAAAAAAAAAAAAAAGGACTGGGGATGTGGCTTACTGGTTAAGCACCACTAGGTAAAATCTCTGGTACAAAAAAAAAAACAAAACAAAACGAAAAAACAGATATACAAATATGTTCATCAAAGAGCTACTTATGGTAACAAAATTTTTGAAATAACCTCAATGATGCAGTAATAAATGAACAATTAAAAAACTCAAAGAGCATTTTAGACTATTGTGTAGCCATAAAAATCACAACTTGAAATAATATTTAAAAGCAGGGGGCTGGGGTTGTGGCTCAGTGGTAGAGCGCTTGCCTAGCATGTGTGAGGCACTGGGTTTGATCCTCAGCACCACATTAAAAAAAAAAAAATCCATTAACAACTAAACAATATTTTAAAAAATAAAAATAAATAAAAGCAGAAAAATGTTCACGATACAGAGTGGGAGGAAACAATATAAAGTTCTACTTATTGTATAGTCCTATTTATGTATAAGATACATATGTATGTATATACACACAATTTTGTATGTGTATATACACACAGAGAAAGAAACTGAAATAGTACATATCAAAATATTAATAATATTTATCATTTAATATTAGGGCCATGAAATAATGGGCATTTTTCTTTATATCTTTATGTTTCAAAATTTTCTGAAATAAACGCATATAACTTCTATAATCAGTAAATAAAAGGAGTGATTTTCTTTTAAGAGTGCTACATTAGGGGCTGGGGATGTGGCTCAAGCGGTAGCGGGCTCGCCTGGCATGCTTACGGCCTGGGTTCAATCCGCCAAAAAACTAAAAAATAAATATTAAAAAATTCTCTCTCTCTCTCTCTTTTAAAAAAAAAAAGAGTGCTACAATTAGGATAGGTCTCCTGAGCTACATATTATTTAGAATATTTGTTGGATATTGACTGAAGAACAAATATAAAAAATGGGATGACTAGGGCTTGGGTTGTGGCTCAGCAGCAGAGCGCTTGCCTAGCATGTGTGAGGCCCTGGGCTCTATCTTCAGCGTCACATAAAAATAAATAAATAAATAAAGGTATTGTGTCTAACTACAACTAAAAAATACAATAAAAAAAAATGGAATGACCTGCAAAGAAAAATAGGGAGTTCTTTTATTAAAGAGAGGGTCTGGGGCTGGGGTGAGTTCAAAGCCAGCCTCAGCAATTTAGCAAGGTCCTAAAGTAACTCAGCAAGACCCCGGTCTCTATATAAAACATTAAAAACACTGGGGAGCCAGCACTGTGGCAGACCACTCAGTGGTATAGCCCTTGCCTAGCATGTGTGAGGTACTGGATTCAATTCTCAGAACCGCATATAAATAAATAAATAAATGTCCATCAACAATTTGAAAAAATATTTTTAAAAAGGGAGGGTCTGGGTGTTTAGCTTGGTGGCAGGGTGCATGCTTAACATTCAGGAGGACCTGCCTTTAATCCTGTCCACCCCCAAAGATGTTTACATAGAAGCTGAATAACAATTTATTAAAAAGGGTTTATCAAAAGAACAATGCATGGCTAGAGTAAATAATTCACTATGATTCTCATTGTCTAACATTTTTCTGGCATATAGTAGCTGCTCAATAAATATCTGTAGAATGAATACATGATTTCTATAGTCTTTGCAAATTTGAGACCTTGTGATGCATAAAGACTCCTCTCAAGTTCTTCTTGCCTTCTTTCTTCTCTGGATTCTGAAAGCAATTATGAAACGCTAATACTATGAACCACTAATTTAAAAGCCCGTAATTATGTACTGTAGTGTCTCTTATTGTTCCCTAATTATATAAGGAATTTAAATTCTGCCTCCCCGAGAGTGCTAGTTTCCAGAAATCAATTCCATTCAATTAACGCTCACTGGGCACTATGTATTAAGTACTAGAACCTGCCCTACAAAGCCTTACAATCTAAGAGGAACAGAAACACTATCAGAGGGGCAGGGATGGCAGTTCAGTAGTAGAGTGCTTGCCTAGCATGTGTGCGGCAACAGGTTCAATTCTCAGCGCCGCATATAAATAAATAAAATGAAGATCCATTAACAACTGAAATCAAATCAAATCAAATGATTTTAAACAGAAACAGTATAAGAGAGTGCACCCTAATAGAGGCAGGCGTAAAATACTACCATCGACGGGGACAAATGAGTTCTGCAAGAAAAGCAGTCCAGGAAAGCCACAGGTAGGAGGTGATAGCTACGTCTTGATGGATTTAAAAAAAAAAAAAAAAAAAGTCAGGCTCTCAGGGGAGAATATCAGGAGGTTCACGGAGGTGAGGCCGTAGCAAAGAGAGACACGAAAGAGCCTTTCACTTTGGCCTCAGCCCCCTCCCCGTGAAGGAGGTACAACTTACGGTTCTCTCCGTACGACCGACACAGCCACCGGCGCCCACGAGAGCAGCTAAGGGGCCAGAGGGCGACCCAACGGGCTGCCGGAAGCGGCGTCGGTCCCCAGCCGGCCCGGGGAACCAGTTCTGGGAGCGTGGGACCCAAGCGGCCAATCGCCGGGCCGGACCTCGCCAGCCGCCCCTCCCGCACGCGGAGCGCACGACGCGGCCAACTTGAAATTGGCTCGTCTTCCTCAAACCGGCGGCGCTCTGAGCCCGCCTCCCGGAGCTCGCGATTGGTGGGTCCTCCCGGAGCTCGCGATTGGTGGGTCCTCCCGGGGCTCGCGATTGGTGGGTCCTCGCGGCCAATCTCGTAGAAGCCGCGGAGGGAGGGCCGCCCCCGTGAAACCCAGACCGAGGAAGGAGGGGGCGAAGCCGGCCGCCGGAACTAGGGCCCGGGAGCTGGCCGCCCGGAGGGGTGCGGCTGCAGAATTAGCGGGGCTCACTTACTGCCGTCTTCTCCGCAGTTAGAGGTGCGCCTGGCCAGCAGGCGTTCTCAGAGAGAACCCCCTCTCATATATCATTGAGGGACTCTGTTGAGGGAGGCATCAAGAGAGGCCGAAAAAGGAAAGCTTCTAAAGAGAAATGAACCCCTTGAAAGCTACTCTTTAGGAATCAAGTCTCTTTGTGACTCTGACTAAACAGTTTGGCCTCTCCTCCATTATTCCAACCTTCCCTTCAATCCTACACCACCTTCTCCAGCGCCACCAGTGGACGCTTCTTTTTCTAAAAACGTTATTTCTGTGGGTTGCTGCCAAGTCTAGGAAAAGGTGGAAAGAAGGTTTGGGGAACCAGGGTAAAGGCCTGTGTTTTCTTCATTTTCAAACCCCTTAGTAAAGGGCGGGGGGTGAAGGAGGAGTCGTTCTTTCACAGAGGACAGAAACCGAGGGAAGGTAGTGGAGACAGAATCTAGGAGTCAGTCTACAAGAATATCCCAGATATCAGAAAACAGACTGGGAGGCTGTAGGTAGGTGAAGTGGAAAGTGCCGTCTTTGGAATAGAACAAAAACATAGCTGGGAAGCTCCGGAGAACTTGCTTAACCTTCTTATATCATGTTTTACAAGAAGATTGTAGCTCCCATCTTACAGAGTTGTGAAGAATTGGAAATATGATATATGAGGCACTTGGTACATATTTGCCATCAGTAACTAGTAAAAATTAATAGTTATGTTGTAAATATTTTTCTCTCTCCTTTACCCAGGAACTTTATTTTTAGTGTCTTCTGTCTGGGGGCCTCCAGCCTCCGAATTATCTAGGACCCTGGTGAACCTTACAAATATTCAGATTTTTTTCATCCCCCATTTCATTTGGTGTCTTCCAGCTGGACACAAACTCATTCCTAAAATATGCAGATGGAAGCTGTGGTAACCATGGAGACAGGGCAGGTGGCAAGGAGAGGCAGACAGTGAGAGAGACCAACAGTGACAAACAGGAAGAGAGAAGACAGTGATTCGGACAGGGACCTTCCAACAAGATGGAAAAATGAGTCTAAGCAAGATCGAGAGCAAAGAGATACAATGAAAGAGGGTGTGTGTTACATGCTTTGCTCATCTCCCTGCCCCTTTCCTATCCTCGCCCCCGCTTCCCGCGCAGGGGAAAGAGGTGTCTGGGAATGACCCTTGCCCTGTCTAAAAATGCCCGGGATATCCATCATCTTCACACTTATCTAGGAGCTCTAAATAAGGGAGCTGAAGGTGTGTATTCTCTATGGTGTGTATTCTGTTTCGGGAGGACTGGACTGGGGTTGTACTGCTGTGTCTAACTCCAGGCTGGACCATGTTTCCCTGGCATGAAGACAACCAGATTCTCTGCAGTGTGGACGCCGATGTGGATCTTAATCGCCTCCCTCCACCCCTCTGCAATAGTGTGCCATATGCCGTGTGTGGCCGTCAGGTCTGGCGCACAGGAGCGCATAAACACACTGAGTGGAGATCTGCTGAAGCTCCGCGAAGAATCGGAACGCTTGCTGTATAGGTCGCAGAGGAGTCTCCTAAGGAATGCTTAGGTTTGTTGGGGCTGAGGGGAGGTCAGCTGAGAAAGGGAAGTCAGGACTGCAGTCTCTAGGTTTTTCAGGGTTTATGTGTGCATGGGTGGGGAGCGGTTTGGTGCCGACGCCCCCACCCGCAGAGACTGGACTATAAATAGCACAGCAGAGCTCCGCCCCCCCCCCCCCCCCGCTCTCTCTCCTCGCGCTCGGCGCTGTGCCCGGGCG
>NW_026000058.1:965935-970604 GCF_001458135.2 Marmota marmota marmota | reverse complement strand
CAGGCGTTCTCAGAGAGAACCCCCTCTCATATATCATTGAGGGACTCTGTTGAGGGAGGCATCAAGAGAGGCCGAAAAAGGAAAGCTTCTAAAGAGAAATGAACCCCTTGAAAGCTACTCTTTAGGAATCAAGTCTCTTTGTGACTCTGACTAAACAGTTTGGCCTCTCCTCCAGAGCCGGCGCTGTGCCCGGGGCGCACCGGGAGGAGGGACCAGGATCCGGCGCTGGGGCGCAGATACTGACACCAGGGGAATCCGGGCACCCCCCACCACCACCACCACGCCATATGAGCCCCCTGGAACTCGGCTCCCGCATTCCAGCTGCTCCATGGCCGCGTCTCCAATCCTGGCCTGGCAGAAATTCTGCGGACATTCAGGTATCTATTTGGGCTCACAATCTGGAAGGGAAAAGAGCATGGAGTGATGGGGAATATATCAGGGGCAATAGAAACCCGCAATTATTCCTCCATCCCTTTTAGGTCTTAAACGCAAGATGTTTTCCTACCCCTACTCAATTTTAGGGGTTGTGGCAACCTAAAAGAGATTAGGAATGGAAATGTGGTGTGTGACTGTACCGGTGCATATGTGTGGGTGGGCGGCGTTCAGCATCCTAGAAAGGGGGATTCCAAGTGTGGTTAAGAAAAGGGGGATGCTGGAAAGGTCTGAGAAGCCGAGGGGTGAGGTTGGGGGTGCGAATATCCCTGCGCGTGCACGTACATATTTGCACGCTCGCTCATCCTTTGGTGCGGGTGCCTCCTTCCCACCTCCTCAGGCATGCGCTGGGGGGAAGGGGCGGCTCAAAGGCAGGAGTTAGAGGAAGGGCTGTATGCTTTGGATTTCTCCCGCCTCACACCCGGTGCCTCAGTTTCCCTGCTGAATCTGTCAATAAAATCTCTCTCTTTCTCGCAGGGATAGGCTTCACCACTGAGACCTCAGGCCTCTGCCAGCCACAAGCCCCAGATCCCTAGCCATCCTCGGCAGGTCCCAGTCCCGGTTCTATCGGTGCTTTCGCCCCAGCCGCAGCTATGCTGCACACCGAAGGACACGCTCTTCTTCGGGCCGTGGGTCAGGGTAAGCTACGCTTGGCCCGTTTGCTTCTGGAGGGAGGAGCATACGTGAATGAGGGTGATGCCCAGGGGGAGACTGCGCTAATGGCGGCCTGTCGGGCCCGCTACGACGACCCCCAGAATAAGGCGCGCATGGTACGCTACCTCCTGGAGCAAGGCGCAGACCCCAACATCGCAGACCGCCTAGGGCGCACGGCCCTCATGCACGCTTGCGCCGGGGGTGGGGGTGCCGCAGTGGCCTCGTTGCTCCTTGCCCACGGCGCAGATCCCTCAGTCCGAGATCACGCAGGCGCCTCGGCGCTTGTCCATGCCCTGGACCGCGGAGACCGCGAGACCCTTGCCACACTCCTGGACGCCTGCAAGGCCAAGGGCACGGAGGTCATCATTATAACCACGGATACCTCGCCCTCGGGCACCAAGAAGACCCGGCAGTATCTCAATTCCCCACCGTCCCCCGGGGTGGAGGACCCTGCTCCCGCTCCTCCTAGCCCGGGGGTCTGCACGTCGCCTTCGGAAATCCAATTGCAAACTGCAGGAGGACGAGGGTTATTATCCCCTCGCGCCCAGGAAGAAGAGGAGAAGCGGGACGTATTTGAATTCCCTCTTCCTAAGCCCCCTGATGACCCCTCCCCTTCTGAGCCGCTCCCCAAACCGCCTCGACATCCCCCTAAACCACTCAAAAGGCTTAACTCCGAGCCCTGGGGCCTAGTGGCTCCGCCTCAACCTGTCCCTCCTGCCGAAGGAAGACCCGGGATCGAGCGCCTGACCGCGGAATTCAATGGTCTGACTCTGACGGGTCGACCCCGTCTTTCCCGACGTCACAGCACGGAAGGCCCAGAGGATCCTCCCCCTTGGGCGGAAAAAGTGACTGGCGGAGGTCCTCTCTCTCGCCGAAACACGGCGCCCGAGGCTCAAGAGTCTGGTCCCCCTTCAGGGCTACGCCAAAAACTGAGCCGCATGGAGCCGGTGGAGCTCGACACCCCCGGACATCTTTGCCCTGATTCGCCTGAGTCCAGTCGACTGTCCCTCGAACGTCGCCGATACAGCGCCTCCCCGCTGACCCTCCCTCCAGCCGGCTCGGTTCCCTCCCCGCGTCAGTCCCAGGAAAGTCTGCCCGGGGCTGTATCTCCGTTGAGCGGGCGGAGGCGGAGTCCCGGGCTGCTGGAAAGGAGGGGCTCAGGGACGCTGCTCCTGGACCACATCTCCCAAACGCGGCCGGGTTTCCTGCCCCCACTCAACGTCAGTCCCCACCCCCCCATCCCCGACATTCGCCCCCAACCCGGAGGTCGGGCGCCTTCACTGCCTGCCCCTCCCCACCCCGGGGTGCCCGGCTCTCCCAGAACCAAGCGCAAGTTGGTGAGACGCCACTCCATGCAGACTGAGCAGATCCGCTTGCTAGGGGGCTTCCAAAGCCTAGGCGGGCCAGGGGAATCAGGGCGTTGAGATAAGTGGGAGGAGCCAAGGAGGGCGGGGATCAGACATTGATGGGACAGATTGGAGAACCAGCTCTTACGCATACCTTGGACACAGGGATCTCTTGCATGTGCTTATGGCACGATGCACGTACACATGGGTAAACGTGTCCACAAGCACAGCAAACTTATTAGCAAGGAAGGATAAGTACTCCATTAACTGGATTACAGACATAGAATTCATGCCCTGGTCATTTCACAAGCATGTGGGATTACTTGAATACCCACAGGCACAGCACACCAATAAACACGGAGGACCACTTGTGCTAGGGTTCAAACTCACTTGCAATTTGTTCAGAAGCAGTAAGGACCTCTACTTATGGGTATTCTCCTATATCTTTGCCCTCCTGCAGAAGCAATCCCTTGCTTTCCATGTATGCCCTGCAACACAGCCTATCCTGATTTTGCACACTCTACTTTCTCATGAATTTTCCACTCCATTTTGCAGGTCTTGCTTCTCTCTCCAGGCCTGGCTCCTTGTTCACACCCTGCTTCCAACCCCAAACACTTTTCAGGATATCTCTTCACTTCTTGGGGTTCCTGCAGCAACTCCCAGTCTCAGTGCTGCTCTTTCCTGCTCTCAACTTCCTACTTTTTATTCCCACTCTGTTCTCTCAAACACTACAACAGGTTGTCTCATTTTCCCAAGGGGTGGGTCATGGGCTCTAAGCTGCTCTACTGTCTGTCTGAGCTTATGAACACTCCCACAAGTAGAAGTGGGGAGTAGTTCTAAATCACTCCTCACTCCACTTGACATATCAAATAAATGTGTTCAGAAGTCTCTGTTTTGTCACTTCTGCCTGGGGCGTGGGGAATAAGGAAGTGTGGAGGGAGGGTGATACTCATGTATAGCTACAATGATCCAGGAGATTACTCAGAGGTTATAGTTACTGTCTTTTCAGGAGACCAATTGATCAACAGTAGAAGAAAAGGCAGGGGTCCTGAAGGTTTTAAGCATTTGACAGGCTGTCATTTCCTCCAGTCTCCCCTGTGTCCACCCTTAAATTCTTTAAGATTCCTACACAGAGTGCCTCCCTCCACCATCAACAGTATGGTTCAGTAGATGAACTGTCTCCTTTTCTAGCTTCCTATTTCTTGTTGACTCAGTTTTTACTCGGGGACTAATTTTCATTTCACTAAGTCTTTTGCATTCATTTTCTTCTACTTTTTACCTCTATGGGCTATCTTTATTTCTGAGTCACTGTAGGAGAGATTTTTGGGCCGGGGAGGTGGTTAGCCAAAACTTCACCTAAGTAAAAATGGTACATAGTCAACTGACAAGTGATGTGTAATGTGTGTGATGTGTGTCCATGTGTGAGGTAAAAAGTGGAATCCAGACAGACTCTTTGAACAAGGGTGCCTTTCCTAACCTGTTTCCTGAATTTCTCAGTTTACTGGTTTTTCTGCATATATTCAGGGACATACCCGCTCTACTATCTTACTCTCTTCCTTAGGATTGGTGGAATCAGAAATTTACCCAACAATGTGACATGGTGAAAAGATGAAAATATTGGGCAGTAGAATACCTATGTCTGAGCCTCCCCGCCTCCCTGCCCCTTGTCATTTCCTAGCTATTTAATTTTGGGCAATTTAACCCCCCTATGTGTCAGTTTCTTTATTCATAAAATAATAATAAAAACTGGTGGTGATTGTGATTATTAAGTACAACAATGCACTAAGGCACATGACATACTGTATGCTCATTAAATGTCAGTAGTTTTTCTTTTTAGTTCCATCACCAATTACCATGTGATCTTTGGCAAGTCACATCATTTCTCCGAGCCAGTTTCCTCATCTACATCGGTAAAATAAGGTGATGGGACAAATGAGCTCTCTCACTGTGTCTACCATTCATCTCAGCCTGGCATCCAGGCCTATTTTTCCTTCAAGCCCCGCCCCAGGGGTCTGGGCGGATTTCTAGTGCTCGCCGCAGGATTCCCAAAGACGCCCCAAAGCTCTGCTCTCCCTTGCAGAGGATATCGGTTTTTCCTCTTCGCATTGGTTCTCCGCACCTCCAACTTCCTCAGTGATTTGCTTCTGGTGGACTGAGAGCCCGCCCCCTCCCTCCGTCTCGCTGGTGATTGGCACGGGACCCGGATCTTCCCCGCCTCCACTTGACTGACAGCTGGG
>NW_026000058.1:939471-964084 GCF_001458135.2 Marmota marmota marmota | reverse complement strand
ATATATATATATATATATATATATATATATATATATATATATAGAGAGAGAGAGAGAGAGAGAGAGAGAGAGAATTTGGGATCAGAGAACCTGGCCCTGCCAAATAATGGCTGTGCAGCTTGGAGAAAATGCTTAATCTCTCTGTGCCTCATCTATTTCGTTTATTCATTTAACAAATATTTATTGATTACCAGATGCAGTGGTGAACAAGGCAGATATTTAGTCCTCTTGATGGAGTTCACAGTCTGCTTCACAGATCATGTGAGGATTAATGGTATAATAAAGCAGGATAGTACAATAAAAAGGGTTGGCTTTGTAAACAAATGAATATTTTTTCTAAACCCTGTTCTGCTACTTCTGGCCTTTTCCTTGTTTGCTTTTAGTGAAATGGATGTTATTATACCTATTTTGATAGTTTTGTGTGGATTAAATGAAAACATGAATTTAAAGCATGCAGCACATAGTACTCAATGAGTGATTGCTATTACTGTGCATTTGGAAATGCTTTGAAAACTGTACATATGATGGGCATTGTTCACATTACCATGTTTCTCTCCCCTTTTTTCCACATAGCATGTAGATCTTCTCTCATGTTTAACATCTGGCAGTCCCTAAACTGGCATGATTGAGCAAGTCACTTTCCTTGCTTTATAACTGTTATATTTCCATATGCAAGCCTCTTGTTTTGGAATTATTGCTCTCCCATTATATTACAATAGGGCTATGTAATTGGAGATTTTGCCCACCTACTCTACTGTGCTGACTAAATGAATCCTATGTAATATTTACTGTTTAATCTTTCCCCTTCCTCACTACAGGTTTTTCTATAAGTGATTGAATTACACTGATTGGTCTGAATATTTCCAGTTTTTAGAAATGTTAGACTAATCCCAATATTAGTTTCTTACAGCTGCTGTAACAAATTCTCACAAATTTTGCTGCTTAAAACAACAGAAGTTTATTCACCCACAGCTCTGTTAGTAGTAAATCCAAAGTCAGTATCACTGAGCCACAAATCAAGGTGTGGGCAAGGAGATGTTCTCTCCAGAAATTTAAGGGAGAGTCCATTCCTTGCCGATTCCAGCTTCTGCTGACATTCCTTGGCTTGTGGCTCTCTCTCTCCAATCTCTGCCTCCATGCCTTTCCTCTTCTGTATTTTGCCAAATCTGAGCTCCCTCTTATAAGGACACTTTTGATTGCATTTAGGGCCAAACACGATAATCTAGGATAATCTCTCCACCAAAGATTACTTAACTTAAACACGATGCAAAGTCTTTGTTGCATAAGGTAATATTCACAGGTCCCAGGGATTAGACATTCATCTAGGCAGAAGGTATCATTCAGCCTAGCCTAGTCCCCTGTTGAAGTCACTGGTGCTTTACAATCCCTCCCTTCCAAAGAGACTGTGCATTATAAGCTTATTAATTTTAAAGCTATTCCCTTTAAAAAATGAAATAGAGCAGAATATTGTTAACTACCTTGACTATTTTCCATAATAACTTGAACGAAGGTAGGCCAGCCTATTCTCACAAACATGTATGATCAGGGAAGACCTTTTTATTAATCTCTCAATTTCTTTAGCTATTTATTATCTATTTATCCCTGCTTCCTTACCACAATATTATATTTATTATTATAATATAAAATTTTTTCTGTAGTTCATTGTTGCTTTTTGGTTTTTGAGTGCTGGGGATTAGACCCAGGACTTCAAGAATGCTAAGCATCTGTACCACTGAGATACACCCAACCCCAGCCCCCAGGTGTTGTTTTAATGTTTCCATTCTGGTGGACAAATGATCTTTACCTCTCATACCACTTAGACATGCATCTAATATTTCATCTTCTAAAGGTAGAAAACAAATCATTCTCTTTTGTGTTGTCATTAAATGTCCTGACATAGACATTCTTCGTGTCTTGGTCTTTCTGATGCCCTTCAGCCCATCTGTCATTGCCAACCAGAAAACAATCGTATCTGCCCAATGTGTGTGTTTCCTCCCTCACTCTTCTTTACTCATATGTAAACCATTATATTCATGATTTCTCATAGAAAATAAAACTACAGACACCACTCCCATACCCAGAAATGCTCACATGTATGTATGCAGGCACGCACACATTACTTACTAGTTTTATGGGGGTTATAAACCCCATGAAGTTGAGCTGTGAACAGGATCCCAAACCCTGGATTAAGATTCCCAAATTGGAAAGAACATTGGCATAAGGACATGTAGATTCATGCCCCAGCTGTTACATCTGTGTGACCTCAAGCAAATCATCTGCCCTTCCTTAGTCTCAGCCCTAAAAATCACTCCCTGAACATTTTCAAGTGCAGATCACAATTAATTGCTTTTTTTTTCCTGACCATTTTGTGTAGTTTCTCATTTCATACTCACATTTCTGAAGTAAAACTTCCCATTTCTTATGGATTTGAGTGATAATTTAAAAAAAAAACAGTCCTATACTCTGTGAAGAGAGGGATTTAACTGGATATAGAATAGACATATGCTTTTTACTAGGACCTTCCCAATTATGGTGGTCTCCTCCCCTTCTTCTTTATTCCACTGTTCTCCCTGTTGTTTGCATGTCAGGAAAGCTGTCACTCAGTGCATTGTGCTAAATTGTCTCAAAGAGGGAACTGGGGCTGAAAAGATCTCAATGGAAAGAACAAAGATGGATAAGCTTTCTGGGCAGTAGTGACCTTTAAAGAGCCCTTGCCAAAACTAAGGGTGGGAAAGAGAATGTTTCCTTTTCATGCTGCCTTTTAATAGAAGAATGAACATTCTAAAAAGTCAGTTAAGTATAAGGTATTAGAGAAGAGCTTATTCTGCTTTTCAAACTCCGGCTAGAACATGGGGTCCTTGTTTCAGTTTGAGAGCAGGTGAGATAACATTATTGGTCACTAGGTTTTGAACACTAGCTGGCAGGGATTGTGTTATTCTTTGTATCTCTAATGACTACAGTGAGCTGGGTACCTATTAAATCTCGAGTTCTTGCTTAATGAAAATGTGCAGATCAGATCTCCTGCTGTAGGGAGCATAAGTGACTGACAGCCTCAGCTCCTGCCCCCTCTAAGTCCATCACCACATTTGTACGGAGGCCAGTCTTGTCGTACACTGCTCCCAGACAATGACTGAGCATAACAGGAGTATTAATGCAGGCGCACCTTGTTAAGATTGTGGGATTCCTTTGATATAAGGACTTCCCACTGGCTTGACCAAACCTTTCTTGGAACAACCTGCAGGCTGAAACATATCTAAACCTCCTTCTTTCCCTCTCTTCTATATGTATCAGACCCTCACTGTGATCTGAAGGCTCTCCCTGCCTTCTCCTACTTCCTCTCTAGAAAATCTTTTACATGTCTATCCTATTTTGATGTCTTCTTGGCAGACCTGAATTAGCACAATATGAAAGAATGAATGAGTCCTTGTTGTTTGTAAGAGTGAGAAAGTGATCATGTTGCAATATATTGGAGAGCACATTTGACAATTTATTATGAGGCCTTGAAGCCATTTGAAATGTTTGGAACCCTAGAGTCAAAGGAAAAATTATGTTTTATAAAGGTAAAATGATCTCATTCCCCCTGTTTAAAATCCTTCAGTTGCTTCCCATCTCACCCTAGGATAAAGCCAATGCTCTGACGGGGCCTTTTAGGCCCCACCTGGTCTGGTTCCTACCTCCTTTTTAAGCTCATCTTGCATTCCATTCCCCTCACTCTTTTGTAGCCACATTGGCCTTCTTTTAGTCCCTTCATTTACCATGTTCCCTGCTGTCATACAGCCTTTGGACGTGCTGTTTCTTATGCTCAGGGCACTATTCTTTTACTTTTTATCTGGTGGATTCCTACTCACACCTCAGCTTAGATATCAACTCTTCAGGGTAACTTTCTTTACTAGAGCAGATATTCCTACATTGCCCACTATCTGCCTCTCCTAGCCACTTATCACAGTTGGAATTTTATGTATGTTTGAGATTATTTAACATCTTTTTTCCTATTTACACTGTGTACATGTTACATTCCCTCTTTAGAATGTATTCTACTATTTATTATAGCTTAGAACAGTCTGGCACAGAGAAAGTACTTACTGCCTATTTATGGACTAAATACTTGTAGGAAGTGTTCTGGAATACAGGGTCAGGTCTGGAGTTTGATTTTACTCTACTTCAATCTAATAAGTTAGCCAGTTACTGTTTCTTGGATGTTGGCAGAAGTCAAGAGATTTCTGGGTCAGAAATAAAGGACTTTATTACTCATAGCACAGCAGGTAACATGAGCATTGTGGTGCATCAGTTCCCCTTGTCTCCCGAGTCTTATTTGGAGGACTCAGGTGGATGCTACACAGGCCATGGGTTATATCATGAGAGGAACACTGAACTTGGGAAAACTGCCATTTTATCATAAGCAGTGGCAAGATTGTTCTTTGTCTTAGAGGGAGGTATTACCTCATCCCTCAAGGTTCATTGGTGTAAACACAGTCCTGAGAAATGGCCCAAGTTAAGTGCAGTCAGGACTTTACACTCTTGACATGCTCAGCAAGGTTTAAAGGAGTAGAAGAGACCCTTGTAGGAGTACTTCCCAACATACTGTTCCTCCGCAAATAATTTTTACCCAATTAAAGATTCAGAAGAGAATTGGTCTCCTCACTTTGTTTCATAGTATACACATATTATTCCAGGCTGGAAAGGGAATCTGGTCATTGGTTTGCTCACTAGAAGCATAAACTTGAGAATGGCTAATAGCCAATTTCCTTAAGCAGTAGTATTGCCCAATGGTTTAAGGACACTGACTGTGGAAACACAGGACTCCCTAAATTTGACTCTTAACTCTGCTACTTTCTAGTTTTTTAAATAACCTTGGGCCAGTTATTTAACCCCACTATGCCTCATTTCCCTCATCTGTAAAATGAGAATAACAAAAGTACGTACCTCATAAGGTTGTTAGGATTAAATGAGCCAAGCACTTAGGGAAATGCCTGACATGCAATCAGTGTTTAATAAATGTTAACACTTATTATTGTGATGGTTATTATTGTCCTAGGGCAGCTGACCAGTTGTAGAATAATCTACTTACACTTCATTAGGTAGAGATAATGGTCCGCTGACCTTAGAAACTATGCTTCTGATTTTAAGTTATTTTCTTCTGGTATCTAGGACAAATCAAAGTGTGATCTGGGGAGTGGAGGAGAGGAGGACAGGCTTAATCTGGTCTTCCTATACAAATTAGCTTGATCATAGTCTACGTTTATTAATTTAAATTACTTTTTTTCTTGTTTGTTTTTCAGTGCTGGGGATTGAACCCAGGGCAAGTGCTGTACCACTAAGCTACATCCCCAGCCCCAATTTAAATGGGTTTAAGTGGCAAAAGATAGGAAGTTAAGGAACTCGTAGTGTATGTACAGATTACAGGTACCATACTGAAGTATAGCACCATTTAGAGGTGTGATTGTTGCTGAACTTAACTACTTCTTTTTCTTTCTTCTTCTTCTTCTTCTTTATAGTGAATGTGGTGGAGGCGCTTCAGGAATTCTGGCAGATGAAACAGTCCCGTGGGGCTGACTTGAAAAATGGGGCTCTAGTGGTTTATGAGATGGTTCCCTCCAACAGCCCTCCCTATGTCTGCTATGTCACCCTACCTGGGGGAAGTTGCTTTGGGAGTTTCCAGGTAAGAGTTGTGAGGCAGCAGTGGTAAAGCTGAATCTTAGGTGCTAATAAGAACTTTATCACTTTGGCCATTACATTTCTGCATGAAATCACATATTTGAGGACTTAAGCCAATCTGGAAAAATTATTCTGGCAAGCATCTGAAGCTCATTGGATCACAAAATCACATTAGTAGCATGTTTTTTCTTTCAGCCTGCAAAAATCAAACCTATTTATTTATTTATTTTTTAGTTATAGATGGACATAATACCTTTATTTTACTTATTTATATGTGGTGCTGAGGATCAAACCCAATGCCTCACACATGCTAGGCAAGTGCTCTACCACTGAGGTACAACCCCAGCCTCTCAAACCAATTTTGATTTTGTACAAACACTGAATATATCAGACTATTAGCATCCAACCCTTATTCTGATCTGGGTCCATTATTGCATTCCAACTTCTTGCTGTGTCTTCTTGAGGATATGGATCAACATTCCCTTTCCTCCCACCCCCCAGTAGTTTTTCACAGGTATATACAAAAGAAAGCAATGTTTGAATTCTCTGAGAGATCAAAGGGGAGTGGCTATGTATGGTGAGGTAGGGGCTCCTCATCATCTAAGAGTTAGGTGATTAAAGTTTTCATTCTCTGATTGCCCTCTGGCCTCAGTTTTCCCATCTATAACATGGAAGAGACATGATATGTTGTTTCTTTCTGGGTATTTTTGTTGTCATCATTGTTTGTTTGTGATGCCAGGGATCAAACCCAGGACATTATGCATGCTAAGTCTACTTTCTTATTTACTACTGAATTCCCATTACCAGATTCAGAACCTAGCACATAGTAGGTACCTGATAAATCTGTTGCATGAATGAGAGCCACTGCAGCTCAATTCCTGCCTCAAACAGAAACATTTCAAATCAGGTGACTAAAAATTTTTTCCCTCATAACCTCAGCTACTTCAGAGAAATAAATATATGTCCCAGATAACTAATATTTATACTTTTTTATGGTACCAGGGATTGAACCCAGAGGCTCTACCAGGAGCTACATATTTAACCCTTTTTTTTTTTTTTAAACAGAGCCTCTCACTAAGCTGCCCCAGGCTGTCCTTGAACTTGTGCCTCTCTCTACCTTACCCTCCTGAGTCGCTGGGGATCACAGGCATGTGCAACTGCACCTGGCTTATGCTTTCTCTTATTAGAGAAAATATCTTTCCTCCTCATTCCCACCTTATCACAATGCTAAATAATGATTTAATAATTTTATGATGATGCCCATAATTGAACAATTATAGTGGTTTGATTTCTGTTATTTTCTAAAAGAGTAGAATTATCTATCTTGGATTTTTTTAGCTTACATATTTTATATCCAATTTGGTAGGTGAAATTTTTCCTGGTGGTTTTCTTCACAGATAACTTTTTCAGAAAAAGCACTAATGAGTGGAGTGGGCAGCAGATTAGAAATAGAAAAGTAGAAACAGAAAAACTAAAGAAGCCAAAAGACTTAGGATTAATGTGTGAAGCTCCATATATTGTTTCAGAGAGAACTGTCAGCTAAAGGAAGTTAGAAATTTAATGATATTATGGATGGCAAAGTACTGAACATATCCTGGTCTAATTCTTAAAACTGCAACATTAACTGTCCTTCTTCTAATCTTAAAACATAAATGACAAAGGGCACAGAGGTCTTTGAAGCAGCCAGCAAAGGTGAATTATAAAGGAATACTATGGTAGCCAGAAATCTGAAGTTGAAAGAGTTAAGACTTTTGAAAATCGAAGTTTCCCTATGATAACCTGTTAGAAATAATATAAAAACATGAGTTAATTTTTAAGTTTTTCTTGCTTTCCTTTCCTAGCCACCTCTATTCTCCTTGCTTCCTATGGGGGGAAGAAGGCTAAATTTACTCAGACCTCTTCTGGGATAAGTCCTTTGGCTCATTACATTATTGGGGGAAATGCCTGTTCATAGCTGAAAGTGAAATCCATGAATCCCAGATAGGTGCCTGATAGAGACAAGAGGCCTTCTCTGCAGAAGCAGCCTACAAACAGCTTTGTTCTAATCTTGGATTATCTAGAGGAATCCAAAAAATCTTGCTTGTCTAGAGAACAAGAGAACAAGATACAGATTTCTGATAAGCTGGCCAGAATCTGACTTTTGAGTAATTAATTCTGTTGACAGTTTAAACAGAGGTATTTTTCAAGTCTAGTGGTTATGTGCTGACTTCAGCGGCCTTACTAGTTCTCATTCAGTTTTCTATGAGCTGTAGTCGTCTCCAGTTCTTTAATGACTTCAGGATGTTGAATCAAAAGTCTGTTTCCAAACATCCCAATCATTTTACAATAAAAACTTTGTAAAGTGTGTTGAACACAAGTGATTTATCTAAAGAGTGTCCACTTTGTTCTCTATCTTAAGTGTCTCCCTCCCACTGTTTCTTCCTCTCTCTCGAGTACACATGTACACGTATTCTCACTTTCTCTTCCCTGCCTAGTTTTGCCCCACAAAAGCGGAGGCCAGGAGGAGTGCTGCAAAGATTGCATTAATGAACTCTGTGTTTAATGAACATCCTTCCCGAAGAATCACTGATGAGTTCATTGAGAAGAGTGTCTCTGAGGCCCTGGCATCTTTCAATGTAAGTACTTGGAACTGGAAGGAAGGAGAGTAGGGGATGGGAAAACTGACTGGTTCCTTGTTTTCTGTCTACATCTCTGTTCTGCTGATTATCTGTTAATTTTTCGTATGTCATGCGCTCCTTATATCTCTGTCCCTAATTTCATACCTATGTTTTTTTTGTTGTGTAGTCTCTTTCATTGTATCTTTTTGGTGTCTAGAAACATTTAATTGAAGATTTATGGTATTCTAGAGCTCCTTAATAAATGAAAATTGAGCTTGAATTTTGTTTTTCATAATTTTGATTTAAAACCCTAGTCACTTATAATTTTTTACTAAAAAAAGAGGATTTTTTTTTTTTTTGCGGTGCTAGGGATCGAACCGAGTGTCTGCTAGGCAAGCACTGTATCACTGAGGTATACCCCTTCCCCTACATTTTTTTGTGGTGCTGGGGATGGAACCATGGCTTTACACATGATAAGCAAGTGTTCTATCACTGAGCTCCACCCCAAGACCTTTTTTTTTTTAAGTTATACAGAAAAGAACATTTATTTTGACTCATGATTTTGGTCCAAGGATGAGGGGATTCATCTGGAGGTGGCTTTCTTGCTGGTGAGGTGGTACCAGGTATTACATGGCAAGAGGAAGTGTGTGAGAGCCGTTCTATCCCATATGACTGCATTTATTGTACTTGTTTCCCTCCTCCATTACTTCAACTTATCAATAAAGAACCCCTTTATAGGGCTGGGGCTGTGGCTCAGTGGTAGAGAGCTTGCCTAGCACGTGTGAGGCCCTGGGTTCAAACCTCAGCACCACATAAAATATAAATAAATAGAGTTAAAAATAAATAAACAAAAAAAAATACTGAGAAAAAGAACCCCTTTTGCGGGGGGGGGGCTGGGGTTGTGGCTCAGTGGTAGAGCGCTTGCCTAGCTTATGTGAGGTACTGGGTTCAATAAAGATTTTTTTTTTTTGTTTTTGATAGACCTTTATTTTTTTTATTTATATGTGGTGCTGAGGATTGAACCCAGTGCCTCACACAAACCAGGCAAGTGCACTACCGCTAAACCACAACCCCAGCCCTAATAAAAATATATTTTTAAAAAGAACCCCTTTTTTTATACAATGTTTTATCATTTTCCCTTTTAGGAACAGGAGAATTATCTACTTCCTTTTCTCTTCTTCTTCTTCTTCTTCTTCTTCTTCTTTTTTTTTTTTTAGTTATAGTTGGACACAAACCTTTATTTTATTTCTTTATGTTTATGTGGTGCTGAGGATCGAACCTAAGGCCTCACACACACACTAGGCGAGTGCTCTACCACTGAGTCACAGCCCCAACCCCAAATTATCTGCTTTCTTTAAAAAGAACATCTAGGGGCTAGGGATGTGGCTCACTGGTAGAGCGTTTGCGTAGCATGTGTGAGGTATTGGGTTGATAATCAGTGCTGCATATAAATAAATAAATAAAATAAAGGTCCATTGACAACTAAAAAAATATTTTAAAAAAGAACATTTGTTCTTTCAAATTATCATGGTGATGTGATAATAATCATAAATAACAGGGAACAATATAAGGGATTTTTATGTACTTTATCTCATTTGATCATTACGATAACCCTGGAAGTATTATTATTACCCCTGCTTAACAGATGAAAAGTCTAAACCACAGAAGTGAAGTTTTGCCTAAAGTGATGTAGTAAGTGGTTACACCACGATTAGGATACAGATAGACCTAACTGAGGGATGCCTCCTAGGAAAGAACACTGCTTTCTTCTTTCCTCCCTACAGACCACCGACAGGGTGAAAAAGTCAGACAGATTCCCTATTTCTATTCTGTTTACATTTAGTTAAGGTGTAATTACATAATGCTAAACTGGTTTGTTTATCAGTTTTATAGATTAGTTGTTGAACACTGTAAATCACAATTTGTCTTTCCTCTGTTACTTAGAACCCATCTGTTTTCCTCAAAACATTATTCTTTGTCCTAATCAACAGCATCCTTAGAGAATAACAATTTTATTTTATTTTCTTATAGTTTTGATAGTGGGAATTGAACCCAGGGGTGCTCTACCCCTGAGCTACATCCCCATCCCTTTTTATTTTTATTTTGTAACAGAGTCTCTCTAAACTGCTTAGGGTTTTACTAAATTGCTGTGGATGGTCTTGAACTTGGGATCTTCCTGCCTCAGCATCCTGAGTGACTTGACCACTACCTGATTAATAAAATCATTTTAAATCAGTCAGTTCAAAATCAGGAAAGTGCATTTGCCACTCTTCATCTAATGGTATTATAAAATAAAATATTTGTTTGGATTATAGAAAGCAGGATATGCACTAGCATATAGGGTCTGAATTTACTGTATTGAAATTATAGTTCTACCAGCTATATAACTTTGATCAAGTTATCTCATCAAGTCTGTTTCCTCATCTACCAAATAGGTTAAAAATTACACATGACACATAAGGTTAATGGATAAAAGAGATATTTAAGCACTTAGCACGTTATCAATTTAAATGCAAGTAACAGAAAATCCCACATCAAATTAAGGAAATTAGCAAAGAAAGGAAATTCATTATCTAAAATGACAGGAAGTCTACAAGTAGGGCAGATTTCATGACTAGTTGATTCCATGAATCAAGAACATCATCATTGCTGGGTGCGGGGGGCACATACCTGTAATCCCAGCAGTTTGGGAAACTGAGACAGGAGGATTGCGAGTTCAAAGCCAGCCTCAGCAATGGTGAGGCGCTAAGCAATTTGGTGAGACCCTGTTTCTAAATAAAATTTTAAAAACAGGGCTGGGGATGTGGCTCAGTGGCCAAGTGCCCCTTGGTGCAAAAGAAAAAAAAGAACGTCATCATATCTACAGCTGGTCATGGTATGCGTGCCTGCAGTTCCAGCTACTAGGGATGCTGAGGCAGGAGGATAACTTGAGCCCAGGAGTTGGAGGCTTTCCTGGGCAACATAGTAAGACTCCATTTGGGGAGATGAGGAGTTAAGGAGTCAGGGGAGTCAAGTGTGTTGGTGTATCCTTGTAATTCCATCTAGTCTGATATATTCCAGATTGATTTCAGGTGTGCCATGATTTTGAACCCCTCAGCTCTCAGGAGACTGGGCAATGCCTGGGATGGATGGACTCCTCTGTTTGAAGTCACTGTGCTTGCCAGCAACCTCTTCTGTATACTCAGTTAGCTATATAGATAAGGATTATTTCATATGTGCCATGTCATGGAAAAGTTTGGTAAGCACTGAATAAGGTGTCATAGTGAACAATTACTGGCACAAATAAAATAGTTACTTGCTTCAGAGTACTAAAGCCTAATTTTTTTTAAGTTTTCAATCTTTTTTAAAAATATTTTTTAGTTGTCAATGGTTTTTATTTTATTTGTTTATAAGTGGTGCTGAGAATTGAACCCAGTGCCTCACACATGCTAGGCAAGCTCTCTACCACTGAGCCACAATCCCAGCCCCACTAAAGCCTAATTTTAAAGACTACATTTTCCCTTCCAGTTAAGGCCTTCAATTTAATGTGTTGGGAATAATTTTTAAAAATAAAAGGACCGGGATGTAATTCAATGGTAAAGTACCTCTGGATAAGAATTGAGATGTATTTTAAGTATAAAATATGTTTCAAAAACTTGGTTCAAAAAATGTAAAACAGAAGCTGGGGTTCTGGCTCAGTGGTAGAGCACTCACTCACCTAGCACACATGAGGCCCTGGGTTCGAGCCTCAGCACCACATAAAAATAAATAAATAAAGGTATCCTGTCCATCTACAACTAAAAAAATTTTTTTACTATAATGTGGCAACTGTGAAATCTAAAATTAAATATGTGGCTCATGTTTTTTTGTTGGATAGTGCTGCTCAAGATGATAATTCCAATTGGAAATCTATTTGTCTTTTCTTTTCCTCTGTTACCAGGGCAACAGGGAGGAAGCTGACAACCCAAATACAGGCATTGGTGCCTTCCGATTTATGTTAGAATCCAACAAGGGCAAGTCAATGTTGGAGTTCCAGGTACTATTCCACTACTTCCCTGGCTCTAATAACATGGTCAGCCTGCTAATGTACACATAATGCCTCCTACTAATCTCTACTACAATTAGACTTTTTAAAAAGGAAGGAAAAGGAAGTAGAATTTTTTTCAAAATATAAATACTTCCTTCCCCCAGGGATATATCAGAGTTGGTGATTAGAGATGCTTCCACAAATATATTTTGTAAAAAAATTTCCATGTGATTCTATCAATATCAGAGTCACTGTCCTGGGCTGAGATTGTGACTCGGCAGTAGCGCACTTGCCTGGCATGTGTGAGGTACTGGGTTAGATTCTCAGCACCATGTATAAATAAATAAAATAAAGATCTATCAACAACTATGAAAAAAAATTTTTAAAGGAAAATTTTTTTTTAAAAAACCACTGTCCTGGTACTAGATATCTTCTTCCCCCAGGAGCTAATGACAGTGTTTCAGCTGTTGCACTGGAATGGCAGCCTTAAGGCCATGAGGGAAAGACAGTGCTCTCGGCAGGTAAGAGATCTCATGAGTGAGAGGGACAGGGTCTGCTGCTGTGGTAAGGGAAGCAAGCCTGTGGGTACGGGTGGCGAACGCTGAAAGCCTTCAGTGCCCTCTCCACTTCACTCCACCAGGAAGTTTTCCTTAAGAATCTCCCAGGAGGGCCTTAGGTGCTGCTTCGGTGAGGACTCCAAAGCTAAGATACCTAGTCCCAGTTGGGTCTGTGTGGTATGATATGAACCTTTATCTTCTCAGTGATCTTCAGTTCCTCTCTCCAACCAGGAGGTGTTGGCTCATTATTCACACCGAGCCCTAGATGACGATATTCGCCAACAAATGGCCTTGGACTGGGTGAGCCGGGAGCAGAGTGTGCCAGGGGCACTTTCTAGAGAGCTGGCCTCCACTGAACGGGAATTGGATGAAGCCCGGCTGGCAGGCAAGGAGCTGCGCTTCCACAAGGAGAAGAAAGATATTCTCATGCTTGCTGCTGGGCAGTTGGGCAATATGCATTCTTCCAACTGCTAGGCATCTACCTTCATACTCCCTCTCCTTTCCTGGACCTTTTTTGTATGTCTCCTCTCTAAGACTTAGGATGATTTCTGTACATACTTACTCAATTTTATACTTTAAAATATATATATATATATATGTATAAACCACACCTGGATTCCCATTTGCTAGGAGATCTCTTTTCTAACTTCCAGGTTTGGGGACCTCTCCATTTTAAAACCTCTCCATTCACTCTTTAAGAGCAGGCTGTCTTTAGAGCTTGTACACTTCCAGATTAATTCTGTATAGTCATTTCAATAACACAATATGATCAAGTGTTCATGTCTCCCTTTAAAATAACGGGTATACCTATGTACCCCACCCTCACCCTCATTCTTGCTTTTTTTTTTTTTTTTTTTGGTCTCAAACAGGGTATGAGTAAGAAATCTTTGGCTTTGGTTTATCTTGAGCTGGATCTGCTTGGTACCTCTCCCGTCCCCACCACTACCTTACTTCTTTCTTTGTCTCTACTAACCCTTTGTTTTGAGGGTTCCCTACCCTATTATTCAGAAAGGAGTGAAAATCTGGTTTATTATTTTTAAATCATTCCTGAGAAATTGCCCATCAATACAAGAGGAATTATAAACACAATTCATAGGGTTACTTCCTAATTTGCTTGGAAGCAATCTCTATCTATGAAAGGCAGATTTCTTGCTTTTGGAATCATCTTGGTGACCAGTACATATGGAATCAGAGATAAAGAATCCAGCTACAATTTTATTAGTGCTTGAAAGTGGCTTCCTTGATTCTCTAAGCCCCATCTTTATATTCCATGAAACACATGTAATATTGGAGTAGAGCTCCTACATTAAATAATAGGTATATCTGGTTTTATTTATACTTATAACCCCCCCCAATCATAAACCCTCCAGTTTCTCCTGTGCTCCTTTCTCTGGGAAGAAGTGTTAAGGGTGTGAGTTTTGGGAAGAATTGTCCTTGTACTTCCTAGATTTATTCTTTTTATCAAATACCCCCAAATCCCAAAGAATTTGAGAAAAAATTGTTTCCTTATCTGTCCATTTTTGTTGTCAAAGATTTTAGTTATCTTCTAATGCTTTCTATGTATTTTATATGTATAATTTTATACAATTAAAATAGATTTTTGTCTAGTGAGCCAGAATGACTCTTTCTTGAGACCCATGTATCAGAGAAGCTCTAAAATGGCTCCATTCATTTACACATTAAAAAAGAATTCTGAGTATTTTGGGAGTGGTAAAAATAAAATTGCACTGCAGGGGAAAGGCATTCTGCCTCCCCTTCTCTAGACATTTAAGGAGTCTGATTTTTTTTTTTCTCCTTGGTACTGGGGATTGTACCCAGGGGTGCTTAACTAATAAGCCATATCCTTAACCCTTTTTATTCTTGAGACAAGGTCTAAGTTGCTTTGGTGCCTCAGTAAATTGCTGAAGCTGGCTTTGAACTTTTGATCCTCCTGCCTCAGCTCTTTAGCCACTGGGATTACAGGCGTGTGTCACTGTGCCTGGAATGGAGCCTGAAGTTTGTCCTTGGCCCTTTCTCTTCAGCTTTACTCATTCCCACTCTCTCACAACTACAGTGATTTTAAACTCCTCTATACACACAATTCTACAATCTATTTCTTCTACCCTATCTTGTTCTGAGCTTTTACATCTATATTTCCACACACCGGACTTCACTACCTGGTGGTGACGGGAGTACCATGACCTCACATATCAAAAGTAGAGCCCATTTTTCCAAACTTGCTCCTCTTTGATGTTCTAAACCTGTTATTGGAATTATTATCTACCTAATTTTCTAAGCTAGAAACTTTAGGTCCATCATTCAATCAGATACCACTCTTTTTTTCTGGTACCAGGGTTTGAACCCAGGGGTGCTTAGCCACTGAGCCACATCCCCAGCCCTTTTTTTAAAAAATATTTTATTTAGAGACAGGGTCTCACTGAATTGCTTAGGGTTTCACTAAATTGCTGAGGCTGGCTTTGAACTCATAATCCTCCTGCCTCAGCCTCCCAAACGGCTGGGATTACAGGCGCATGCCACCACACCTGGCCAGACACTACTCTGGAGTCAACCTCCTATATAAATTGTTTTGTCCGTATTTACCGTCATATCTGGACTAGATACTGCAATAGCTTCCTAATTGGTTTTTATGTTCCTTAATATCCTTCACTTTACTCTGATATTCCTTACTGAAATACTACTGCCATTCATTTCCTTAAACCATTGTTTAGCTGTTTTTACTTTGAGGAATACTTCCAAAAGTTTTAGATGGGAACCATTTATGTTACCTGAGATGATTTTAGGTGATTTTTTTATTAGTCTTCAATAATTATGCTTTTATCTGAATTTATAGTAGAAAAATATTGGTTTTCACTTATGGAAGTAATATTAAAATTTCCTGTTGGTGTAAATTTGTGTTTACAAAAGCCTATTTAAGGAAGAATAGTAAGCAAAAATAATATAGGGACTACCTGCAAATATTAAAAATCATGAGTACTCAAAAATATTTGAAGTAGAGAAATTTGTTTATAGGAAAAATTTCAAAATACTTAGTATGGCAATTTGACCCTAAACTATGCCTCCAGACAGACTTATTTCCCAGTCACATAGCATCAGGCATACAGAATGTCTTTGGGGGGGGGGGGGGCAGGCAAAGAGGTTTATTATACTGATGACTAATGCAATCCACAGTGAAATTATAGTACACATAAATATTTATGTCCTGTGTAACACAGCATGAAAATGCTAGAATGCAAATGGTTGAAAGTCAAAGAAAAATGCCAGAACTCTAGTCAAAATGGAAGATGTTAACACATCTGCCCTAACTCTATTTTATTCAGAAAAGGGCTAGGGGAGAAAGCAAAATATAAAGTAGGAGACCGGCTGATAAATAAAATCATAAAAATCAATGACAGAGAGACTTTGAATAAATACACAAGATAAATTAATATTTAATTACTTAGTGTTCATGTTCACTAAAAAAACAATTTTTACTATATACTGAACATTGAACTCGATTGGGGGGTGCTTGATATACCTTTTTTATGATAAATAATGGATTTTTTTTTCAAAATTGATCTTATTCTAGGCAACAAGGAGACCTCTAATGATTTCAAAAAGCAGAAATCAGTACAAGCGACATTTCTTAGACATAATGCACAATGCAATAAACCTATAAACTAATAACACAAATTAAAAGAACAATAACACAACTCAATGCTTGAAAATTGTTATGGTTTGTATCTTAAATGTCTCTAAAGGCTCAGGGGTTAAAAACTTGGGTCTCTGGCCTGTGATGCTATCCTAAGTGGTGGAACACTTAGGAAATGGGGCCCCGAGCAAGGAACTGAGGTTATTGTGAGGTAGGAATGAAAAGAAATAAAAGAGAAATAGAAAGAGGACAAAAGGGAAGGAAAAATAGACTGCAACTTTAATCTGGAAGCATTTTGCTAAAGTTTCTCAGACATTTTTTTTTCTCCCCAGGCTGGTCTTTTCCCTTAGGCTTGTAACTCCCAATTTTGAGAGATCTATAAATCTTTTTTTTTTTTGAGAGACAGAGAGAGAGAGAGAGAGAGAGAGAGAGAGAAGATTTAATATTTTTTAGTTTTTGGCAGACACAGCATCTTTATTTGTATGTGGTGCTGAGGATCAAACCCAGCGCCAAGTGCATGCCAAGCAACCATGCTACCACTTGAGCCACATCCCCAGCCCCAATAAATCTTTTTTAAAAAGATATTTATTTTTTAGTTGTAGTTGGACACAATACCTCTTTTTTATTTACTTACTTTTAAGTGGTGCTGAGGATCGAACCCAGGTCCTTGCACATATGAGGCAAGTGCTCTACCACTGAGCCACAGTCCCAACCAACCCCAAGAGATCTATAAATCTTAAAGTTACTGTAAATTGACTCAAAAATCTTAGTTACTGTAAATTCATTCTTAATGAAAATTGCTCTGACATTGTTATTTAGCCTATGTAACATACTAGTACATGTATTTTTAGAATAAATAAAGGGAGATTCAATATTTTAAGACACCTATAACATAGCTACATTCCCAACATCATCTATTGATTAGATAGAGGAAACATCGACCTGAAGATCCTGAGAATGGCCAGACCACCAAAAACCATCTTGTTATCACCAGGCCAGAACCATCCACAGGCCACCACCCTGTACTCATACCTTACAAAGTTTCCCCCTCAAAGAAGAGCCCAAGACTGCTGCTCACTCTCTGAGAATGTCTACCTTCACCTTTCACTTACTAACAATGCTCTTCCTTTTTGCTAAAACTTAATGGGTCATTAGATTATTTTCTGTGACATTGTCACAGGAGAGTAGGAACCTGAAGCTCCAAACCTCTGTAGATGTGTCCTGACAAGAGGAAATCTAAAGTTAGACACAAAAAACCAGTAGGAGAATTTTCTTATAAAGGAAAATAAAGTGACAGTAAAGTAAAATTCAAGTACAGAACATCCTCCTTCTCTCTCTCTCTCTCTCTCATCCATATTCTTTTGGGTCTTCATTTCTCCTACAGATAATAGGTAGTTTGCTGAGGAATGTGACAAATCTTATTCACTTAAGTCAGGCAGAGGAGAGAGAGAGAGAGAGAGAGATCCAAGCAGAGAACAACAAAAGAAACAATGCTGCCCCCAAATTTATTGCTGTTTGACATTTGTTAGAACTGGGTTCCACCTTCTGTAGTCTTTACCAATCAGCAGTTTTCCTTCTCCTTGCCATTTGATATTTATCCATTCATGAAGTATGTACCATATACCCACTAAGAGCCTGGCACTGGGATAAACTTGCAGATATAATTCTAACTAAGCATCTCTGCCAAAAGGATTACAAGCTAATGGGGAAAAAAAAGAGGCTATACACAAGGTTGAAAGTAAGCAAGACAATTAAAGATTCTGGTTTAAGTTCTGTGAAGGAAATAAAACAGACTTAAGTCCTAGAAGGATGAAAACCCCTTTGGTGCCTGGTGTAGTGGCACACACCTGTAATCCCAGCAATTTGGGAGGCTACGGCAGGAGAATCACAAATTCAAAGCCAGCTTCAGCAACTTATTTAGGCCCTAAGCAACTTAGTGAGAGCCTTCTTCAAAATAAAACATAAAAGGGCTGGGGATACGCCTCAGTGGTTAAGCACCCCTGGGTTCAATTCCAGTACCACAAAGAAAAGAGAGAAAACCCCTTAGTGACAGTAGTATTCAGACCTAAAGAATGAGGTTGAGCCAGCCATGTGAAGGGCTGGAGGAAAAGCATCAGGAACAGAAAGTTGCAAATGCCCAGAGATGAGTTAAGGGATAGTATAGGAAGGGCTTAGTGGGTGAGGGAGAATCTCAGGTGACAAAACTGGAGACATAGGGACAGTTAGCTATGTAAGTTTTAATTTTAGTCTAAGTGCAACAAAATCAAGGGAAGGACTTTTAAAGATTAGTCTATGTAATGTATACAACTGTTTTTCCTGGAAAACTACTCATCTCCAAAGGCCCAGCTAAAATGCTAAACCCTCTTAGTTCCAGAAACGTTCTTGATACTGCCATTATGATAGCAGTTATCACTTTCATAGTGTACTATATATAGTGAGTGCTATCAATGCAATTATTTATCCTCTTGCCAGCACTTCTTCTAATATTAGATACACATATAGGCATAACTATTTGATTAATAAGTGAATCTGCAGCCTGCTATTGCTGAAGGTGTACATAAGGATTCCAGAACTTGGGGGCAATATAGGTTTTACTTCAACTCCTAGGTGTTTGAAGGTAGAACACCTGTTCCATCATCAAAGAACTAATGCCATTATTTTATTTAAGGCCATGCCTTTCCTTCCTTAATTTCCAGAGGGTGGCAGGGAGCGTTTGAAAGATATATCTTTAAAAAAAAAAAAAAAAAAATTATCCAGGCATGGTTAGCCCACTACTGTAATCCCAGAGACTCCGGAGGCTGGCAGGAGGATTAAGTATGCGGATGGCCTCAGCAATTTAGCAAGATCTGTCTCCAAATAAAAAGTAAAAAGGGGTCTGAGGAGGTATTTCAGTGGTAAAGTGCCCCTGGTTTCATCCCCTACAGCCGGGTTTCAACCGCAGCCTTGTGTGTTGGTTTTCTTGGGAAGAAATTCGGGGCTGGCGGTCCGTTCTGGGAGGTGTTTTGTTTCTGGTTTTTTTTTTTTTTTGGTCCAGGGACGAACCCAGGGCCGTTTAGCCACTGAGCCCCATCCCCAGCCCTTTTTATGACTTACTTAGAGACAGGGTTTCACCGAGTTGTTCAGGGCCCCGCTAAGTTGCTGAAGCTGGGTCCCAACTTGTGATCCTCCAGCCTCAGCCTCCGGCCTGGGGCAGCTAAACTTTTTCTGCGGGGTGGGATGTAATTCCCGGGTCCCGCACCTGCTAGGCCAGCGCGCTACCGCCGAGCTACCTCCCCAGCCCTGATCTGAACCTCGTCTCTTTTCTTTTTAAGGCTTCTATCATGGATGGGGTGCTTCTCAGAACAGGGTACAGGCCTACAACTTTTAAGATAAAAAACTTTTAAATTCTTCCATTTCCTACTTTGCAATGAAAGCTGCCCTTCAGCAAGGAATTAGGCCCGGTCTCAAGATTAAACGGAAACCATTGACGCCTCCTAGTTTGTCCCTGCCAACGCAGCTGGTCTCGGCTCGTGACCTGCCAAGATGGCTACCAAATGCTTCCGGCATCTTTTTGAACTAGGCCCGCCCTTCGTGCGTATTTTTACCGCGCCGAGGGCGGGACTTAAAGATGGGCTGTGATTGGTCAGCTTGGCGACCTTTCCCCTCTGCGACAGCCTGCCGAGGTGCCTAGTTCCCGGCGGTCCGGACGAGCGCTAGTACAGAGGCAAGATGGCTGACGTGCTGGATCTTCATGAGGCCGGAGGCGAGGATTTCGCCATGGATGAGGATGGGGACGGTGAGGACAGTGGAGGCGGCTACGGGAAGCGGGGAAGGTGCGAGAGAAGAGTGTAACAGGAAAAAGGTCCTGGGGCGGACGGATGGGAGCGGGGAGTGCGGTCTCGGTGAGAGACTCCTCCCCCTTCGGAAGGAACGGGGCGGGCCGGGCCGGGCCGGGAGGGGACAGCCTGGCGGTGGCTTAGGCTCTCGGCGTGGTGTGATACAGTTGTCATAAATGACTGTTACCCATCCTTTCTCCTCTGGGGCTTCAGAGAGTATCCACAAACTTAAAGAAAAAGCGAAGAAAAGGAAGGGCCGCGGCTTTGGTTCAGGTGAGTGTGGGGACTTGAGGTCGAGAGGCTTGTCGGCGGGAGCGGAGTTGGAGCCCCCGGACTCCGGGGAGAGCCTCCGGTGATCTGGTTGTGTTCTCTATAGAAGAGGGGTCCCGAGCGCGGATGCGAGAGGATTATGACAGTGTGGAGCAGGACGGCGACGAGCCGGGACCACAACGCTGTGAGTAAGGTGGAGCCTGCGGAGAGCGTGTCTGTGGGCAGTTGAAACCCGAGCTCCTCGACAGGAGACTCACTCCGGAGTCTGCACTTTCTGCTTTCCCCTGTCCCAGGCGCGCATACAGCCACCCTTTCTTCCCCAACAGCTGTTGAAGGCTGGATTCTCTTTGTCACTGGAGTCCATGAGGAAGCCACTGAAGAAGACATTCATGACAAATTTGCAGAATATGGCGAAATAAAAAACATCCACCTTAACCTGGATAGGCGCACAGGATACCTGAAGGTATCTTAAGCGACCCTTTATTGCCTTCCTTTCCCCTTAGCCTTGGTGGTTCTGTTTGCTGCGATTCAAATAAAATGACATAGGAAATTGATTTTGTTGGACAAAGAAAAGAGACGGAGACAAACAAAACAGACACCTGTGTACAGTAGGGACATACGATGTACATTCATTGTGTAAAGCTTTTAGATTCTTCTGTTTATGAATTTATATTTGAGGATGAGGATACTTGATGCTTGGTAAAACAGGAAGGTTTTAACATCTTACTTTTCACTTACTCAGGGTTATACTCTAGTTGAATATGAAACATACAAAGAGGCCCAGGCTGCTATGGAAGGACTCAATGGCCAGGATTTGATGGGACAGCAGATCAGCGTAGATTGGTGTTTTGTTCGAGGTCCACCCAAAGGCAAGAGAAGGTAAAATGGAGAGGGCAAACACTGTTGGTGAAGGGAACATGAATAAAACTGAACAAGGACATTTTATTATATCCTATGATGAATTCCCTGCCTTCCTCTTTTTTCCTAGAGGTGGCCGAAGGCGCAGCAGGAGTCCAGACCGGAGACGTCGTTGACAGTTCCTCTCTTGTCCAGGTGGTCTCTCCAAGATTCCGTTTGGCTATGCAAGCCGTCAACAAATAGGGCTGAAGTGGAACTCACTCTGTTTATATTTAAACTGTTATCCTGTTTACTGTTTCTTTTGAGTCATGAATAAATGTCCCTTTTTAGTTTTTGGTTTTCTACATTTAAAATTACTTTCATGTTCTAGTAGTGAAGCTCTGATGAACTATTTACAGTAAGGCAATATGGGTCATTGTGGAGATACTTCTATTAAGGATTGAATTCTGTGAGTTTCTGCTTTAGACATAGTCTCAAGTCTCAGGTCAAAACACAGATCTTCTCAGCACTTCTTTTGTTGGAAGCTAAAAAAGCAGGGGCAGCAGAGAGATGTTCTTAGGGTATTGGAGAGTAATGACTATTCTTTATACTCCGTTGTAAGAAAATGGATGTTATAGGAATGTCTCTTTTGTTTCTCCTCTTCTTGATGTCACATTTGTTTGCATTTTCAGCTGTCTGAGGGTTTTACTCTCGTGTTGGGGCATTCTCCCAGACCCTCCTTCCTGGGAGGAGTCTTTACTGAGTGTTTGGTGCCCTCTCCGGCAGCCGAGGGTGAAGGCTCCATAGAGGAGAGGATCCAAAGGAGCATTGAGAAGGCCAAAGAGGAAAAGGATATGGCTGAGGCTGGGAGGGACTTCGGTTAGCATGGTGGGGGAGAACCAGTACCACAGACCCAGTAGGTAATAAGGTGTCCAGCAGAGGATGAAGGTCAGTAAAACAAGGAGGGCCAGTCGCAGGGCCCGAAGACGAACACGGGGGCGAGTGTCTAAGGAGCGGCGTAGGGTAAATTCATCAGCAGGGGCTGGGAATTTAGAAAATATACTGAAATTCAGAACTACTCAGCTTCTGAACTGAGTGTAGGGTGAATTGATGGAAGGGCAGTCAGTGAAATGGAACCCTCACAACCAAGGAAGAGAATGATGTAAAACCTCTTACCCTCCCCAACCTGGCACTATCTGATCACCTTCTAGACATGACAGACATGCTTGAGAAAAGGTGTTTTTGTTTGTGATATGGGGATTGAATCTAGAGCTTCCTGCATACTAGGAAAGTACTTTAATCACAGAAATACATACCCAGAGCTTCTTGTAAATTATATTTTAAGACAGGGTCTCACTAAATTGGCCAACCTGGCCTCAAACTTGTCTTAGTAGCTGGGATTACAGGCATTTGTCACCATGATGGTGAGAGATTAGATTGTTTTGGTGAGAGGTTTTGGTTTGAGATGCTGTTAGGTGAAGCTACCAGGTCTACAGGTCGACTTGAGGATGTTAAATAATAAAGAACACTGATGACCTTTTTCTCTAATTTCTGCCTAGTTTACTCAACTGAATTAGAGGCAGTTTAGAATTGAAGGCATTCAATAAAGTTTATCTCCAGTGTCAGGTGCTAGAGATATGGTTAGCATCTTACTTTGGTTTAGTGGCTGATATATAGCTGTTAGGTAGATAAATAAATGAAGCTAGAAGCAACAGTTCTGGGAATAGGACTAAAGCCTGGGAATTGGTCTCACCCTGGCTCCCCTTTCTGGTTCGCGGACTGGACACACTGAGGACAATGCGGCTATAACAGATGGCCATGGCAGTTAGTGGCAGCAGAAAGAGGCAGCAGAAGGTGAAGAGGTTATAGGTGGTCTCTTGCCATTGAGCCTTGAAGCTGCCTTTGGTGACACACTGAGTGAAGGGGACTGGGCCAGCTCGGCGGACAGTATGGAACAGGAACAGCTGGAATGAAGTTGAGACTATTAGAACTGGTTCCCACACCATCCAACCTACTCACCTGTGTCACAATAGCTCCTCCCAATTAATCGTTATTAATTCCAGGTGGAATAGTACAGCACTGGGTAGTAGTTCATCCATCATACCACTTTAAAATGGTGAGAAATGTATCTTGAAAATGCCTGTCTTTCCCTTAAGCTTGAATAGGGTGCTTAGCATGCAACTTGTTAAAATCCTGGAACTTAAGAGAATCCTGCCTTTTCAAATACTAGCTTAACACTGCACTTTATGAAAGAATGGTAACACCACCATTTTACCCTCATGGCTTTCTGCTACATTTGTGGTAAATTTTTTTTTTTCTTTTTTGGTATCGGGGGTACTTAACCACTGAGCAACATGCCCAGCCCTTTTTTGTTTTTTATTCTGCAAAGGCCTCACTAAGTTGCTGAGGCTGTTTTTGAACTTGTGATCCTCCTGCCTTGGCAGTTTAATATTTTCCAAATCCTATTGACTGCCCCTCCTCCCTTTGGTAAGTTGCTGGGGTTTGGGTTGAATCATTGAACTGAATATTTTTCAGTTTACAGTTGCAGGGTTAGAATACCTTTGTTCTAGTAATGTAAATTGAGTCATTGTTTGATAAGAGGTAAGCCCAGTAGGTGTCGGATTCCCAGATACTAAGCCTTTTTTTAGGAAAGTGAGTTCAGCAAACATGAGGAACTTTGAGAATTATGAGAAGGACTATAAAAATAGTCAAAGCCCTTGAAATTTACAAGTTTGGTCCATAGCCTTGCTTCTCCCCTTTTTTATATTTTATATGTTAACTTACCACCTACAATAGAAATATTCCTTTCAACTACTTAAAACTTGGAACTTTGAGCCTGAAAAAAAAAGGAAGTTCTAGCTATCCCTAATACTCCCTCTCTACTCTTACATCACACTATAATTTTTTAGGGAAACTAATATTTTTTTTTTTCCTTTTTTTTTTAAATTTTTTATTGTTGGCTGTTCAAAACATTACATAATTCTTGATATATCATATTTCACACTTTGATTCAAGTGGGTTATGAGCTCCATTTTTACCCCATATACAGATTGCAGAATCACATCAGTTACACATCCATTGATTTACATATTGCCATACTAGTGTCTGTTGTGTTCTGCTGCCTTTCCTATCCTCTACTATCCCCCCTCCCCTCCCCTCCCCTCGCCTCTTCTCTCTCTGCCCCCTCTACTGACATTCATTTGTCCCCCTTGTATTATTTTTCCCTTTCCCCTCACTTCCTCTTGTAT
>NW_026000058.1:936356-939451 GCF_001458135.2 Marmota marmota marmota | reverse complement strand
TATATATATATATATATATACATACATACATATATATATGTCACTACAAATTTGCCATTGAAACAAAGATTGCAATTATCAGATTGCCAAACTTCAAAAAAGAATTAAATTCATTTACTATTACATCATCTTGTGCCAGCATGGATTTTCAAGGGATTCAGCCAAAGGCATAAGGTAGGTAGTGGTAGAGCCTAGACTTGGGAGGGGAAAAAAAGCAAAGTAAAAGAGTCAAACAATACAATAATAACAGTCATCCCCCACATCTAAACTTTTATTTAAACAAACCCAATTTCTATTGCCCTGTGGCAACAGGCCTCTTAATTCTCTGTGTGGTGCCAGGGAGTGAACCTATTATGTTTAGCATGTAAAGCAGGCAATCTACCACTGAGCTATATTCCTAGCCTGCAGGCTTCTTCTTATTGTTTGGGGTGGTAAAGATCCTGTTTGAAACATCATTGGAAGATTGTGTGTGTGCGCGTGTGTGTCCCTTAGTACTGTAGTCAGACTTTTGATAGTTAAATTTCTAATATTTGAGAATTTAAACATCAAACCTTAAATCTGACTATAATGCATTATTCCACAGAGTGAAGTCATAGACCCTTTTCGGTCTCCTGACATAGTCCTAATTCTACAGTCTCTTGGTTAGTGGTTTTTGTTTTGAAGGAATTGCTCAACATTTAGCTTTTTTCTAGATTTCTACAGAATTGAGATTGGATTAACCAGTACTCAAATTTGGATGCTCCCCTGTTTACAGTTTTAACACCCATTCTATAGTAAAGCCAGAGTAAAAATTTACAAAACCGATTATGTCATTCTTCTTTTACCTTAGTGTTTCCACTGCTCTCAGAATAAAATATGAATTTAGTATTTCCCTGAGTAGCAACCTCTTGGGATCCTCCACCCTCCATCTTCAGCATTTTTCCTTTTTTTTAACCTGTTTAATACCTTTCTATTTTTCAAGAATTAAATTTTTCAGACTGCAAAAGTTGGTCAGACACTCGTCATTGTTCTTTAACTCTTTACCTTTAGCATAACACTTTTGACTGTACACTCTAGTGTAATAGCTCAATTTGTCTCCTGCATGAGTCTATATCTATCTATCTATCCATCTTTCTATCTATCTATCTATCTTTTTGGTCCTGAGGATTGAACCCTGGGGCTTTACCACTGAGCTACATCCCCAGTGCTTTTATTTCTTTTAATTTGAGCCAGGGTCTTGCTAAATTGCTGGGGCTGGCCTTGAAATTCTGATCCTCCTGCCTCTACCTCCTGAGTCACTGGGATTACAAGCATGTTCCATCACATCGGGTTATAAGTTTTCTGAAGACAGAACTTTTGTTGCTATATCCTTAGCATTTGAGTATCAAGAGATGACATGTATTTTTTTGAATCTGTGAATGAAAATCTCCAAGTTTTACCCAAAGCCCCTGACTTCCCTCCTCTTAGTAGATTCCCATGTTTCCTCCCTGCCCTAGAGTTTTTCTGCACCAATCTCCTGAAGGAGGTGGAAACGGTAAGCTGCACAGAGGTGGAAGCCATGCTCAGTAAAGCAAACCTAAAGGAAGAGGCCCCTATAATGGGGTAGTGCTTTTCAAAAGTAGGCTTTTACCAGATGTAAATTAACATGCAAACGATCTTAACTTGCCCAAGAGATAAGAGGCTCCCCCAAGGAAGATTAATGGCTAATGTGGCCAATGGCACTCTTTTTTGACACCCATGGCTCATACAATGTAATCAAATTCTCGTCTGGCCCAGCCCATATTCCCAAGTCACTCACCTGGGGCAAGGCAAGCAGGAAACTAAGTCCCCAGGCTATTCCCAGAAGTTTCTTTGCACCTGAGCGGGGTCCAAGCGGGTTGAGTACTGCTGCCTGGCGGTCAAGTCCTATGACTACAGGCAGGAAAGCTGCAGCATACATGGCCATTAGTTTCAGGAACATAAGTGTCCGACATGCGATGTCCCCAGCCAGCCACTGAACGGTAATATTCCAGGTAGCATCTAGGGGCATAACCACAAAAGTGACCAGCAAGTCGGCAGCTGCCAAATGGGCGAAGAGTCGCCGGACGGGGGAGGGTCGGCGCTGGCTGGATTGCCGCCGTGTCACAGACCACAGCACGGCCAAGTTACCGCCAGCTGAAGAAACAAAGAGCACAACGGTGACCCCCACTCGGACCTTGGCTGCAGCTGAGAAAGTGGGTAGCTCTGAGTCTTCCAGCTCCACTCCTGATCCCGCCCATATCTCCTCCCCCACTGCTGACCCGCGAGGGGTGCCATTGCCAGCAGACATGGTGGCCTGGAAGGGAAGGCTGGGGAGGAGGAAGTGGGGTCTGCAGCAGTGAGCTCTGGTCGCTGGCTGATTCTTCGCTCGCCTTTTCAGGACCTGAAGAGGGCTACTGCGGATGTCGTCCACTAAAGGCTCTGTCCCTTGAGACGCTCTATCTGTTCTGGAGGACACCAAGAACCTGGTGCTAATCACGCCCTTTCCCACTTGGACAGTTCGATCAGTCAGGACCTCGTACTGCCAAGACCTCTGTAGCGCCTAGACTACTGGACTCGGCCGGAGCGTCGCGTGCACGCGGCAGTGTGCGCGCGTGGGGCGGTCCGCGGAGTCCGCCCGCCGCGACTTCCATCCTGCGGCCAGGGCGCGCACGCTGCGGCGCCTTTCCCGTCCCGCCTGCGGGCCTCCAGGCCCCGGCCTTGGTCCTGAATACTTAGATCTCGAAGTGCTGCTGGAGGCGTGTTTAAGGGATAGAGACCATCCCATAAGGGGTCCGCTGACCGAGAAGCACCACCACACGGAAGTGTAGGCCAAGAGATCAACGCTGGCGCCCTGAAATTCTGTTCCAGGGCCGGCTCCATTCGCTGTCTCGCTGATGCTGTGTGTCCCTCGCGAGGCACCGTTGGATCGCCTAGGAGGCGTGACTGGGTGCTGGGATTAGGGCGGGAGAGGACGGTGGAGGCGGGGCTGCCGCTGTCATGGACGCCTGGGTCCGCTTCAGTGCTCAGAGCCAGGCCCGGGAGCGGCTGTGTAGGTGCGGCCAAAATAGGAATAGGGAAGGGTGGGCAGAAGAACATTATCGTGAGGCGGGGGGGGG
>NW_026000058.1:924238-936349 GCF_001458135.2 Marmota marmota marmota | reverse complement strand
GGGGGGGTCACTGCAGGTACGGGGGTCCAAGAGGGTCAACTCCGGCTACGGGGGCCCGGACGGACAGTGAGGCACAGACTTGAGCTGGTTGTGAGGAGATGAGTCTTCTCCTACTCACAGGAAAGATGGGAAAACTGAGGCATGAGTGGGCCAGCGGGGCGGCCCCCGGGGGGTTGCTTCCACCTGTGATCAACAGTTTGCCCACTAGGCCGTGGTGGGACGCGGAGCGTTCACCCGCGGTGGACAGCGACCGGGCTTTTGCCCAGAGCCGAGGAGACGCCCGTCTCCCGGTGCCCCACCGTGCTGTCTAGAGGGCCTCGGCCCCGCTCCCTCGCGGTCTCCGCCGAGACCCTGACCCGTCTTATCCACCTAGGAGACTGGCTGTCCGGTTTCCGCCCCTCTGCGTCGTGTGTGCACGCCGGGCGGACGCGCTCGCCGGGACCCTGCTCCTCCGGCGCCTCCGGGCCGTCAGGGCCCGAGACCTCACGCTCTAGATTACCCTTCCCAACCCTTGTAGGCTCCTCTGGCCGCTAAGCCTGTCCCTCCCCTGCCTGGAGAGACGCGGTGAGACGTGGGCGTGTAGAGGAGGACCGCGCAGTGCTGCCTCGGTGTTTGGAGAAGCTTGGCGGGGAGGGGACGGAGGGTCCCCCCTCACTTCGCCTCTCCTCCAGGGCCGCCCAGTATGCTTGCTCGCTCCTCGGCCACGCACTGCAGAGACACGGGGCCAGCCCCGAGCTGCAGAAACAGATCCGACAACTGGAGGGCCATCTGAGCCTCGGAAGGAAGCGTAAGTGAGCCCGCCTCCACCCTCACCTGCTCTCCCACTGACCCGCTCCTGTTTTTTACCACTTCTCCCTCGTTTGACTTTGCACTTATTCTCTGAATGTGTCCAACTGAGATGAGAGCAGGCATAAGGAAGTAAGGGAGGGCTGAAGAGAACAGAGCAAACCTGAGAAAACTAGGACTAAAATTTGAAGTAAAGAATAATGAACTACTCTGCTCTTTTTAGAAATCGCTGTTACTATCACTTGTTCAACTTTCACCTCTCTTTGTTGTGTGTTTTGTTTCTGACTCTACTTCCAAATCCTTGTGTTCCCTTGTTATCTCCACAAGTTCTGCGCTTGGGCAACTCAGCAGACGCCCTTGAATCAGCCAAAAGAGCTGTGCACCTGTCAGACGTTGTCCTGAGATTCTGCATCACTGTTAGTCACCTCAATCGCGCCTTGTACTTTGCCTGTGACAACGTCCTATGGGCTGGAAAGTCTGGACTAGCTCCCCATGTGGATCAGGAAAAGTGGGCCCAGCGTTCATTCAGGTCTGTTACTCTTTTTTCTTGAAATACCTTTGGTAGCCTCCATACTACATAGCTTGCCTTTTAAGAGAAAAAAATCTCTCAGGATCTTACCAGAGCACAGTTGTCCCTCCATATCCATGGGTTCCACAAATTCAACCAACCACAGATTGAAAATGCATCTGTATTGAACAGTCTTTTTGTCATTATTTCTTAAATAATATAGTATAGCATCTCTTTACATAGCATATGCATTGTAGTAAGTATTAGAGAATGATCTAGAGTTGATTTAAAGTATGTGAGAGGATATGTATAGGTTATATGCAAATACTATGCCAGTTTAATGGAGGAACAGGGGAAAGGAAGGGAGGTGGGAATGGGAAAGACAGTAGAATGAACCAGACATAACTTTCCTATGTTTGTATATGAATACATGACCATTGTAACTCCATATCACATATAACTACAATACTTGAAAGTTATACTCCATGTATGTATGATGTGTCAAAGTACATCATTTTTTTAAGAGAGAAAGAGAGAGAATTTTTAATATTTATTTTTTTAGTTTTCGACAGACACAACATCTTTGTTTGTATGTGGTGCTGAGGATCGAACCCAGGCCGCACGCATGCCAGGCGTGCTACTGCTTGAGCTACATCCCCAGCCCCAAAGTACATCATTTATAACTAAAAATTAACAAAACAAAACAAAAATAATATGCCAGCTTATAAAAGGGACTTGAGCATTTGTGGAGTTTGGTAGGATTTAGGTATCCAAGGAGTGTCCTGAACCAATTCCCCAAAGGGAAACTATATACCAAAGATAGTTATATGTGTCTTAATCACTTGGTTTCAAATCTTCATTTAGATCCTAAACTGTCAGAGAAAAATAAATGTGGGCACATGGAAGACACATGCTCTTCCATGATGTAGTACCAATTCCCATGAAGTTTCCCATCTAATGGGAGAGCCATTTTAAAACAACCACTCACCTATATTTATGGAAAAGTACAGGGTGTTATGAGAGAATGTATCAAGGGGAGCTGATTTAGATTCAAGGATCAGGGAAGAATTCTTTGAGAAAGTAATATTTTAGTTCAAACTTGAAGTCTGAATAGTAGTTAGACAAAAGAAACAACAGAAAAGGTCTTTCCAAACAGAAAATTGCATATGTAGTAAATAATAAAAAGCTAGATGATGAATAGTATTGAGTAAAGGGCATAAATTCAAGTTGAGAGATAAGAGCCAGTCTTATTCAGAGCCTTTGAGGTAAGATGTTGTTGTTGTTGTTATTGTTTAAATTTTATCCTACATACATACTGAAGGATTCAAAAAAGGGATTTGACATGACTTGAATTGTATTTAAAGAACATTTTGTTGTTGTTACCAGGGATTTAACCCACTGAGCCACATCCCCAACCCTTTTTTATTTTTTATTTTGAGACAAGTCTCTCTGAGTTGCTTAGGGCCTTACTAAGTTGCTGAAGCTGGCTTTGAACTTGCAATTCTCCTGCTTCAGTCTCCCAAGCCATCAGGATTACAGGCATGCACCATCATGCCTGGCCAAGAACACCTATCTTGCTGTGATGTGGAAAACGGATTATAGTAAAGCAAAAGGGGAGGAGATGATCAATTGTGGGCAAGAAATGATATTGGCATGGACTAAGTGGGTGATGTGAAATATGATTTGAGAATAAAATTGGTTAAGTGCTCCTGGGTTCAATCCCTGGTACCAAAAAAAAAAAAAAAAAAAAAATTCTTCCTGTTACAGTTGATTCCCCATCTACAGATTCAGCGAACCACAGATCAAAAAATATTAGGGGAAAAAATTGCATCTGTTTTGAACATGTATGCACTTTTTTCCTTGCCATTCTTCCTCAATATAGTATAATAATTATTTATATAGAATTTGCATTGTGTAGGTATTATAATGAATCTAGAGATGATTTAAAGTGTACAAGAGATTGTGCATAGGTTATACGCAAATACTATGCATACATTTTACATAAGAAACTTAAACTTGTGCAGATTTTGGTATCTGTAGGGATAAGGGTTCAAGAACAAATTCCCTTCAGATTCTGAGGGATAACTGTACATATCATCTCTATTTGTCTTTTGTAGGGGGACTTTTTCTTTTCTTATTCATTATATCAGCATCTTTCCATCTCTGTTTCCGCCTTGCTTTTAATCTTTCTCAGTGAGTCACAACTCCAAAATGGTTTATGGTGGTGAGAGTGGAGACATTACTGGAGTGATATTGAAAGGCAACTCCCTAGAAGAGTGTATATGCTATATTTATTCATTTTATTCAACAAATATTTATTAAGCTCATATTATATTGCATGCACTGGTCTAGAAACAGGGATAAAGTGGTTAAAGACAAACAAGGTCCTCCTTCCTATGGAACGTACAGTGTAATAAGGGAGAGAGATCAGACAATAAGAAGAATATCAGATAATGGCAAGTGTTATGAAGAAAATTGAAATAGAATCATGTGGTAGATAGTAAATGGCTCACTGCTTTAGACTGAAGGTCAAGGAAACCCTCTCTGAAGATATAACATTTACGCTCAGACCCGAAGAGCAAAAATGAGTCAGCCATGTGAAGTTTTTCAAGAGAGAAGATTCCAGGTACAGGAAGTAGATAATACAAAGGCACTAAGACGGCAACAATCTGGATGGGATCGAAATATAGAAGGAAACCAACATAGTTGGAACATAGTGATTGAGGAAAGAATGGTTCAAGAGAGGCAGAGGCCAGATATGTTGAGTCTGGAAGCCTGTTTAAGGTATCTAAATTTTATTGTAAATGTGATAGGAAGGAAATTGTGGAACGTTTTAAGAACAGGAGTAGTGATGTGATTTATATTTATGCTAACTACTTTATGAAATGAAATTGTTGTAGGGCAAATGGCTATAGAGAGACCAGTCAAAAGATTAAAGCAGTGTTATGAAATTCAGGATATATTTTGGAGGTAGGATGATTTGTTGAGTACAGACCAATGTTGTCAGAGTGGGTTAACAATCAAAAACAAATTTTGTACTTAAGGAATTTATGATCTTAACACATTTGGCAATTACTTAAAACCTTTAGGCCTCTTTTTAAACATTTTTTTAAAAAAGAACTGGATTTAGCTGATCTATAATATGTATGTGTCTCTCCAGTAACTAAAGTTTGTTCTTTGAAAACAAGTTTGTTGCTTGCTTGCTTGCTTTATTTATTTATACATACATACATACATACATACATACCAGGGATTGAACCCAGTGGTGCTTAACCACTGAGCCATATTCCCAACCTTTTTAAAAAATATTTATTTTTTAGGTATAGATGGATACAACACAATGCCTTTATTTTTATATGGTGCTGAGGATCGAACCTGGGTCCCACCCGCGCTAGGGGGACACTCTACCGCTGAGCCACAATCCCAGCCCCCTTCTCAACCCTTTTTTTATATTTAGAAATAAGGTCTTGCTGAGTGGCTTAGAGCCTCACTGAATTGCTGAGGCTGGTTTTAAACTCATTATCCTCCTGCCTCAGCCTCCTGAGCCACTGGGATTACAGGCATGTGTCACTGCACCCAGCCTAAGTTTGCATTATTATGGGACAAAAGTTGAATATAGTATAGGCTAAGGGGTTGCCTTAAAAGTGTAATTTCAGGTTGACCTTTAAAGATTTCATGATAATGAATTTTAAGACTGAATCTTAAGGTGCACACAAACACTTACTGGTTATAGAAAGGTAGGAGGACTTTTTCTTTTCTTATTCTTATTGGGATATACTTGACAAAAATGTAAGTTGTATACATTTAAGGTGTACAGCGTGATGTTTGGTATTGTACATTGTGAAATGATCACCACAATAGTCTAGTTAACATATTCTTCATTACCTCATAGTGACCTTTTTTTTTTTCCAATAGTGAAAACACTTAAGATCTACTTTCTTAGCTGGGCATGGTGGTACATGCTTGTAATCCCAACAACAACTCAGGAGGCTGAGGCAGGAACATCACAAGTTTGAGGCCAGCCTTGGCAAAGAAAGACCCTGTCTCAAAATAAAAAATTAAAATGGCTGGGGATGTAGCTCAGTGGTAAAACTCCTCTGGGTTCAATTCCCAGTATCAAAAAGGAAAAGTAAACCTTCTTAACAAATTTTAAATATATAAAACAATATTGTTAACTATAGTTCCCATGCTATATGTTAGAGCTCCAGAACTTACTCACCTTGCATAACGGAAACTCATATACTCTTTGACAAACATCTTCCCATCTCCTCTACCCCTAAACCTCTAGCAACTGTCATTCTATTCTGTGCTTCTATGAATTAGACTGTTTAGTTTCCACATGTATGTGAGATCATGTGGTATTTATCTTTCTGTGTCTAGCTATTTCAATCAGCATAATATCCTGAAGGGAGGACATTTCTAATAGTAGATGATAACATTCACTTCTGATGTTCTAATGTATAATCCCTTTGCTCTACATGAGAAGTAAATGTTTGTGTGTTGGACATGTTAAGTAGGTCTGCATGCCCTTCTGACCTTCTGCCCTGTGTATCTCAGGTACTATCTGTTTTCTCTCATCATGAATTTGAGCCGTGATGCTTATGAGATTCGCTTATTGATGGAACAAGAGTCTTCAGCTGGTAGCCGGCGAATGAAGGGTTCTGGAGGAGGAGGAGTCCCAGGAGGAATTGAACTTGGGGGACCTGGGGGCCCAGGGACTCCAGGAGGAGGCCTGCCCCAACTGGCTCTGAAGCTTCGGCTCCGGGTCCTGCTCCTGGCTCGGGTCCTTCGTGGGCATCCCCCTCTTCTGCTGGATGTGGTCAGAAATGCCTGCGATCTCTTCATTCCACTGGACAAACTAGGCCTCTGGCGTTGTGGCCCTGGGGTTGTGGGGCTTTGTGGTCTTGTGTCCTCCATCCTGTCTATTCTCACCCTAATCTGCCCCTGGCTACGACTCAAGCCCTGATGTTCTGGTATAGGATAAGGAGGGGAACTAAACTAGTGAGGTGGAATTTTAGATTGCATCCCCCCCACCACCTGTACCATCCTCATTCCAATTCTACTCCTTAATTGAAATTAAAATCCAGAGATTTGGGGGTGAAGGAAGGAACTTTGGGGAAGATGAGGTGAGGACAGATGACTTGCCAATAGAATGATTCTAATACACAGCTATGCCTGAAGTTTTATTCTTTTATTTTTTTCATTGTCTGTGTCTCTTTTGATGTAATTTATCAATCTTAAGTCAATTTAAGAGTCTATCTCTGTGTATGTTTTTTACCTTCTCAGACCTCTGTCCAGAAATTTAAAATGGGATTGCTTTTTGGTAGGGGAAGTTTAAGATTTGGTTTGTGCCGCAGTCTGGCTGGGCACAAATCACGAGCCACCCCCCGGTTATTTTGCTGCAGCCGGACTCCGGCAGGTTTGAAAGGTTCTAACTGCCTTTTTATTCTCAGAGAGGTAGCTTATAGCAGGTTTTCTCCTTTAAACTCAAAGTCATAATTTTTATGTTCCAGTGTTTTCTCCTATCTCTGTACCACAGGTTGATAATTTTTCTTCCTCCCTCGTATCTACCTCACCAACCTCCATTATGATTCTCTGTATCCACACCTTCAGATTTCTGCTTGCACTTGATTTCAGAGTTATGTTCCCCAGCTGCGTCTTACCCCATCTTTGCCTATCCAAATGGATGCTGTGTCTAGCATCTTGTTGTAAATACTGTACAATGATCTTTGTAAATAGCCATTGCCCATGCCCACAGTGAAGAGCAAGCCTTCGAGGTCAGCAAATTAAAGATCAGTTTGCTCATTGACATTTGGTCTGCTCCCTCATGTTCTGGTCACTCAATGGCCCCTATTCCTGTCACTGTGGTTTGGATTTTCCATGGAATTGGCCACAACCATCACTACCCACATATTTTTATTGAGCACCTATAGTATGCAGGGCAAAATACTGGGTAGTGAACATGTCAAAAGCTAAGAAGCTCCGTAGTGCCACAGTTCTTTGAGATGTTTTCTAGCTTAGTTGAAGAGTTGGGGGAGAAGTGGTCTTAGCTAAAGTAATTACTCTGGCTCCTCAAAACACACATCATTACCAGTTCATAGTTATAGTCCCTCCAAAAACTATAGCCCTACAAGGCAGCACAGGCTAAAATCCATGAACAGAACTAAGTGGAATGAGATTGGTAAGACTTGATTTGGGGTCTGTGCCTTCACACACTGGGACTCTCCTGGGTGGGTGGGTAAATGGTACCACTTCTCTTTTGTATTGCATATCCTAGGTTGAGATAAATAGGGGATGAAAATAATCTGTCTCCCACCCCTACCTACTTCCTGTTCTAAATCTGAAGAAAGCGTTATTGACCTGTCAACAAATAAAAGGAGTAGAATAAAAGTGAAGTGGCAGAAATGGTCAAAAATTGTTTTCTCTTTGGATATTGGAAGGAGGCCTCCAGGGGGCAGCACGAAGACAGAGAAATAAACCAATTTAGTTAGGCCTCCTTGGTCTGGGGCTCCCCACAGTTTCCCACCATCACTCCTCCCATCCCTTCCAACTTTATTTTTAGCTACCAGTGGGAGGGGGCAGGATAGGAGGGAAAGTAGCAGAAAAGGAGAAAGACAGAAGCACAGAGGACTTCTGACACAGGACAGAACAACCAGGCATGGAGCTCCCCGTCTTCCCTCACCTGTTCTTGCCCCTGATGTTCCTGACAGGTGAGGGACGTTAACTTCTTGGTTTCTGGTGGGAATGAAAGATGTATGAATTGTGTGAAATTGGGTCAATTGGGGTATAAAAGTTCTTTGGGAGTTAGGGTAGGAGGTTAATAGGATTCAGTATTCCATGTGTGTATTCCCACAGGCGACTGCTTTGATATTGAGATTAGCAGAGGCTGAAGTTGACTAGGGCCTTGCCAAAGATTTGTACTTAATTATCTAAAACCTTTCCTTAACCCTGTGGGAGTGAGGAGACAGAAAAGCAACATGATGTGACCTTCCACGTGGCTAGTCTGATTCCTATTATTTCCCTCCCTCCTTCTCCCTATGCTTGGTAGTACATGGGGCTTGAAACATAACTGCCTTACTATGTGGTTAGAACTCTGGGTTTATCTAACCCATGATCCATAGTCCCTGATCATACAGCCCTGCCCATTTCCTGGATGCAAAAGGTTCACATACAAAACACCTTTCTGAAAGTAAGCATGGTTTGGGTTAGAACTATCTGTAGTCATTGGTAGCGTTGGTGGTGGGGTAGCCTGGGAGGGGGTTGCTTGAAGGTAAGGAGTAAGACCCAGTTGGGAAGAGCAGCATGGGAGGGACAAGAGAACTGGATTTTTCCTTGATAGTGCCCTATAATCTGTGTTTCCTAAAATACCAGCTCTGATTTTAAAGGAATTGGGGTCAGAAGGAAAGAGTCAGCAAGGACATGACTGGGGGCCTTTAGAGTGTGTTGAAGTTTGAGGAAACCATGGAGGTAGGCAAGGGGCAGTTGAATGAGATAAAAAGAAAGCAGATTAAGGGAAACTTTGGGGTAATGGGTCCGTTGGCAAGGATGGATGGCAAACTGTGTGGGCAGGCGGGTGGCCCCACCCAGTTAATTACCACTGAGGTTTCCAGGGCTGGAACCACCAGCAACCTAGACATTGGAGAAAGAGTGAGAGTGTGACAATGTCACTGGGAGTCAAAAAGAGAGAGGAGAGACCCAGACACACAATGCACTTATATTGCTTTTGTTCTGCCTATGGTCCTGAGTTTGGGGGGATTTTGGAAGAAATGGTTGTTCTGGGGTTGTAGAAAGGTCCTCTCCCTCTTTTGACCCTCACAGTTTGGAGAGGAAGATGTGTAGGAGGAATGATATGAAAAAGAGTAATCTGACCTTTCCAGACACATCTGTGAATGAGATTTCAGGAGTGGAAATGGAAATACAGTTGTGCATCATCATGGCCGAGAGCCACAGGACCCAAACACGGGAAGGGAGCATTCCTTTGGAGACTCTGAATGTATGACATTGACAGAGTTCAGGAGAGCTTACGAGTAAGAAGAAGGCAGAAAGATTGAGATTCAGATGCTACCTCATGGTTTCTCTCTGGCTGTGCATCCCAGTCATGACTGACCATTTCATGTTAATTCTATGATCCTGGCCCAACAGGTCTCTGCTCCCCTTTTAATCTGGATGTGCATCACCCACGCCTATTCGCAGGGCCACCTGAGGCTGAATTTGGATACAGTGTCTTACAACACATTGGGGGTGGACAGAGATGGTGAGGAGGAAACCAGAGAGCGATGGGATTGGGACTGTGATAGTGCCAATAAAGGGGAGGCAAAATAGATGGGATTCCGGGTTTGTCTGGTTTTTGCAAAGTGACTGGGGCTCTAAACTTGCCACCTCAATGTACTTTCCCTCTGACCTCTGATAAGGGTCATGTTCACCCTATGCTTATACTCACATCCTCCTCCCAGGATGCTGGTGGGCGCTCCTTGGGATGGGCCTTCAGGTGACCGGAGGGGGGACGTTTATCGCTGCCCTGTAGGGGGGCCCCACAATGCCCCATGTGCCAAGGGCCACTTGGGTAAGAAGATGCCTGACCCTTCCCCTCCTAACCCTTTGATACCCTAGTATCTTTGACCCCTTGTTAGCTTCTTCACCTCCATAATCCACACATGCCCTCTCCCCTTCACATTCTCTTCTAAAGCCACCTTGAACTCAGTCATGCCATCTGTGACCTCATGATCTCATTCTCTTCCACTCCCCTCCAACCAGGTGATTATCAACTGGGAAATTCATCTCATCCTGCTGTGAATATGCACCTGGGCATGTCTCTGTTAGAGACAGATGATGATGGGGGATTCATGGTGAGCTAAGGAAAGGATGGTGGCAGGGTCTCGGAAGGTTTGTGGTAGAAAACAAAAGAACATTGTGGTAAAGGAAACTAGTCCATGTGGAGGGGTCAAGGAGTTAAAGCTAGAAAGAAAGGTAGGGCCTCCCAGGGAGTAGTCTCAGTGTGTGGGAGCATGTTCTGAGGGTACTCTTCAAACATGGGAGTAACTGTTTCCCCTGACTGTCCCCAGGCCTGTGCCCCTCTCTGGTCTCGTGCTTGTGGCAGCTCTGTCTTCAGTTCTGGAATATGTGCTCGTGTGGATGCTTCATTCCAGCCCCAGGGAAGCCTGGCACCCACTGCCCAACGTGAGCTGGAGGAAGAGCCTAAAAACTCAGTTCCCAGAATGGGAAGCTGGGTGGGAAAAAGATGGGGCAAAAAGCTCTGATGTCTGGCAGAGGTTCTGCTTGGCCATCCTCATTGCTACTTAATGTACCTGCAAAAGCTCCTTGTTTCCTAACAGATTAGAGTTGGAGTCCTTACCAAGGCATAAAGACTTGGTGATCTGGTCTAACTAATTTCAAAAACCCAACTTATACCTTCATATACCCTGGGCCTTGACCAGAGCATTCCTCTCACCACTCTCTATGTGTCATCTCTCTTCACGCACCTCTGTTTCCCCTTGTTACAAGTGTTCTCTATTCAAATGCCTTTCCTTATATTCTCCTCTCCTCAAACATCTTTAAACTTCATGTATCTTCTTCTTCCTCTTTCTTTTCCCCCTCCTCCTCTCCTTTTTCTTTTTGTAGGCCAGGCAAGCAAGCACTCTACCACAGAGCTACAGCCCCAGCCCATTACCTTCCTATCTGCTCCCCCATTTGACTTTCAATCAGAATCCACTCCCTGGGGCCGGAGCTGTAGCTCAGTGGAAGTGCCTGGGCTGAGTATGAATGAAAAAAGGCCTCTTCACTCTTCACAGCAAAGTGGTGCTTTGTTTCTCCCTGGCTTCTTCTTTCCTCCATTTTTTACTAAATAGTATATGTTCCTGCCTCTTCTCTTGTCATTTATAACTTATCCAGGGCCTGGCGCAGTTTTTTACTTGCATATAAGAAGGTACCTAATAAATATTTAGTTGAATGTGTCCTCCTGTGACCTCCTGTGTCCTCACTTGTTGACCCCAGCCCAGTATTTCTCTACTTATTTGTTTCCTATCACCATACCCCTCCCCCTAGGTTGCCCCACCTACATGGATGTTGTCATTGTCTTGGATGGCTCCAACAGCATCTACCCCTGGTCTGAAGTTCAGACTTTCCTGCGGAGGCTGGTAGGAAGATTGTTTATTGATCCAGAGCAGATTCAGGTAAGAGAAGGCAACATAGATGGGCTTGGAGGGAAAGAGATAGTCGCAAGGTGGTATCTTCAGTAGTATCAGGTATTTCTCTCCCTCCTCTCTCCTCTCCCAAAACATTTCATTTGGGTACACACTTTATTCTCAGGTGGGACTAGTACAGTATGGAGAAAGCCCTGTACATGAGTGGTCCCTGGGAGATTTCCGAACCAAGGAAGAAGTGGTGAAAGCAGCCAGGAACCTCAGCCGGCGGGAAGGACGAGAAACAAAGACTGCCCAAGCAATATTGGTGGCCTGGTGAGGCATTGTGAAGGGGAGGCAGAGTAATGAAGGGTTACAAGTGGGTTTGGAATATATTGTGTACATCCCAAGATGTCTTGCATGCTTATTTTTATATGCAGATGGGTGACGCATGGAAGAAGTCTAAGTTGGCCGTCATTATATTCCCTCTCACTGCATTTCTACAAAGTGTTTATGTCTGTATCTCTCTAAGTCTCTGCTATGTCTTTGCAGACAGAACTCTATCTCTCTGTATATCTTCACTCCAACTTTGATCAGGTTCTCCACCACTCATATCTTACCCCTCTTCCCAAACATGATTCAAAATTCATCTCGAGGAAGACCCCCCCTGACCTGACAATTCTTTCCCCTCCTCCCCCT
>NW_026000058.1:909373-924212 GCF_001458135.2 Marmota marmota marmota | reverse complement strand
ATTTTTTATTGTGGGTTGTTCAAAACATTACAAATTTCTTGACATATCATATTCGACACTTTGATTCAAGTGGGTTATGAACTCCACCTTCACCCCATACACAGATTGCAGAATCACATCAGTTACACATCCATTGATTTACAAATTGCCATCCTAGTGTCTGTTGTGCTCCGCTGCCTTTCCCATCCTCCACCCTCCCCCTCCCCTCCTCCCCTCCTCCCCCTCCTCCCTCCCCCCTCCTCCTCTTCCTTCTCCTTCTTTCTTCTTCTTCTCCTTCTCCTTCTCCTTCTTCTTCTTCTTCGTTTTTTTTTTTTTTTCTGGTACCAGGGATTGAACCCAGGGTCACTCAACCACTGAGCCACATTCCAGCCCTCTTTTTGAGACAGGGTCTCAGTAAATTGCTTAGGGCTTTACTAAATTGCTGAGGCTGACCTTGAACTTGTGATCCTCCTGCCTCAGCCTCCTGAGCCACTGGGATTACAACCATTCTTTATTCTGCATTTCCTTAATATTTCTCTTCCCAAATGCAATATTTTGGATAAATTTTGTGCTTTATTTGAACTGAATGTATATTCTATGGCATTTGTACATTTGAGTTCTAAGTGTATGCTAATCCCAATACTACTTTTGGGAAATGGCCTAAAAGGCAAGATGATTGATCTCAGTGAGCTGCTGACATTGTTAAATCCTGTATGTATGGTATATCTGATCATACTTCATTCTTTTCTCCCTCTTCTTAGCACAGAAGGGTTCAGTCAATCCCGGGGAGGCCGACCAGAGGCTGCCAGGCTACTGGTGGTTGTCACTGATGGAGAATCACATGATGGAGAGGAGCTTCCAGCAGCACTAAAGGCCTGTGAGGCTGGAAGAGTGACACGCTATGGGATTGCGGTGAGAATTGACTCTGGATCTAGAAGGGTTGGCAGGGGAAGACTCTGAGGACCAGGAACTTGAAGAAAATGGGGTATTATCTACTTCCTGGACTTCAGCCACATTTCCCTTCCTTCACTTTAGTTGACTATGTTCTCTATGAGCTCTAACACTTCACTCCACACATCTAATAGATGCCATCTTGATCTCCTGACCTCAGGTTCTTGGTCACTACCTTCGGCGTCAGCGAGATCCCAGCTCTTTCCTACGGGAAATTCGAGCTATTGCCAGTGATCCTGATGAGCGATTCTTCTTCAATGTTACTGATGAGGCTGCACTGACTGACATTGTAGATGCCCTAGGAGACCGAATTTTTGGCCTTGAGGGTAATGATTACCCTGGAGAAATGAAGGAAAGAATAGGGGGAATTCTGGAATATAGTTGGGGTTCTAGAGTAAATTCAGTAGGTCAAAGAGAGAATTGTCTTACCTTGATAGTGCATTGATGTTTTCTCATGTCCAAGGGTCTCATGGAGAAAATGAAAGTTCCTTTGGGCTGGAAATGTCTCAGATTGGTTTCTCCACTCATCGACTAAAGGTTGGACAGACTCTGACCCCTGCATGACATCTCCCAGCCTCTGACCTCCTCAATGACTCCTTCCAGCTACTGATTCAGACAACTTCAACCCTTGTCCCTTCTAGACTCCCGCTCTAACCAGCCTCCATGCTGAGCCTCAGTGCCTTTCTAAGTGACTATAGCAGACCTGTAGTGATTCTCTTTTTATTTACTCCTTATTCCCCGCTGTCTTTTCAGTGACCCCTTCTGGTTCTAACCCCACAGGATGGGATTCTCTTTGGGATGGTGGGGGCCTATGACTGGGGAGGCTCAGTGCTATGGCTTGAAGAAGGTCATCGACTTTTCCCCCCACGAACAGCCCTGGAAGATGAGTTTCCCTCTGCCCTGCAGAACCATGCAGCCTACCTGGGTGAGTAGCAGGAGGTTGCAGGAATGGGAGAGTGGGAGGAAGGAATGCGTTCCTAGTGTGGGGTATGAGGTGCACCCTCTTAATTCATGTAGCTTCCCCCGGTCTCTTTCTGGTTCCCTTGGGGCCTCCTCTTGTGCCCTTAGGGAGTCCCCACCCTGATCTCATCTTCTTTCCCTTCTACCTCTGATGCCTTACCTGCTTCTAGGTTACTCTGTTTCCTCCATGCTTTTGCGGGGTGGACGCCGCCTCTTTCTCTCAGGGGCTCCTAGGTTTAGACATCGAGGAAAAGTCATCGCCTTCCAACTTAAGAAAGATGGGGCCGTGAGGGTCGCCCAGAGCCTCCAGGGGGAGCAGGTAGAGTGTCAAGTAAGGGTGGGGCCCTTGGATCTTCAGGGACTTCCAGACTGATGGGAAAGAATGAGATAGGGCAGGAGAGAGGCCCAGAAATTCTATGCTAGGCTAGGGATGTGGCTCAGTGGTAGAGTGCTTGCCTAGCATGCATAAGGCCCTAGAATTCAATCCCCACTACTGAAAAAAAAAAAACGTCTCCAAATTCTGATTATCAGAATGCAGGAATATAAGAGCCAGATTGGCAGACTGGTGAGTACATCCCACTGAGTCCATTTATCCACACTCTCTTTTTTCTGGGGTCATCACTACCTACCACTCTCCAGATTGGTTCATACTTTGGCAGTGAGCTTTGCCCATTGGATACAGATAGGGATGGGACAACTGATATTTTACTTGTGGCTGCCCCCATGTTCCTGGGACCCCAGAACAAGGAGACAGGACGTGTTTATGTGTATCTGGTGGGCCAGGTGAGACTTGCTGGGACTCCCTGGGATTTGTCAGGGTTGGGGAATGGATGGGTTTGCTGAGAGGTTGGGGCAACCGGATTTTTATCTTCTATCTTGTTCTCACCTCCACCAGCAGACTTTGCTAACACTCCAAGGAATACTTCAGCCAGAACCTCCCCAGGATGCTCGGTTTGGCTTTGCCATGGGTGCTCTTCCTGATCTGAACCAAGATGGATTTGGTGATGTGGCTGTAGGGGCACCCCTGGAGGATGGGCACCAGGGAGCACTATACCTGTACCATGGAACCCAGAGAGGAGTCAGGCCCCATCCTGCCCAGGTCAGAAATGCCCAGATGAGCAGGGATACAGTGGTATAAGCACGAGGGAGGTATGCTCTTTGCTTATCTGTAGTCTCCTTGCTTGAGTCTCAAACCAAACAAGTGCTTAATCAGTAGGTAAAACAGTGAGGTAGTGCAGTGGGATGCAGGTTTCTGGACCAAGGGACTCCTAAACACAGTCAAGTTTCTCTTATTCCCCTATTGGACAGGAAGGAACTTGGCAGGAGGATTGAGAAACCAGATATATGAGTCCCTGCCTCAATCTTTCTCCCTCTCTTTCTCTTAGAGAATTGCTGCTGTCACCATGCCACAGGCCCTTAGCTACTTTGGCCGAAGTGTGGATGGCCGACTAGATCTGGATGGAGATGATCTAGTAGATGTGGCTGTGGGTGCTCAGGGGGCAGCCATCCTGCTCAGGTGAGGAGCCCCAACTCAGGTAGCAGTGGACAGCACAGCACATCTGCTAAGATAAAGGGCTTAGATTTGGGTTTCTGGAACAACTTTTTTTTGTGCCTCCATTCCTAGTTTATAAGCATGCTGCCTGCCTTTTTGGTTTATTGTAAGGATCACATGGGATCATCCACGTAAAGATTTAAGCACCATTAGTGCTTATTGAATTGAATAGAAGTATAGAACTCTATACTTCTGTCATAGAGTTCAGGGAAGGGTGACACTGTGCATCCAGCCCCTCATTTTTATTTCAATGAGGGGGAGGCAAACGCTGGGTGGCACTTCTTAAAGGGCTTACCTCCTCTTTCTGGAATTTTGTATCTACCCTGTTCCTAGCTCCCGGCCCATTGTCTACTTGGCTCCATCACTGGAGGTGACCCCACCTGCCATCAGTGTGGTCCAGAGGGACTGTGGGCGGCGAGGCCAGGAGGCAGCATGCTTGACTGCAGCCCTTTGCTTCCAAGTGACCTCCCGCACACCTGGACGCTGGGATCACCAATTCTGTGAGTGCAAACTTCAACCCTTGCCTGCCTTGGTCTCTGAACTCCTCTTTACCCTCACTTTTGTCTTTCTCATTTAGATGTGCACTTCACAGCATCAATAGATGAGTGGATGGTAGGGGCACGTGCAGCATTTGATGGCTCTGGTCAGAGGATGCCCCCTCGGCAGCTCCAGCTCAGCGTGGGGAATGTCACTTGTGAGCAGCTGCACTTTCATGTGTTGGTGAGAAAGGGGCAGGAACTACTTTGCATTAATGCCTTAGAGCTAGGAAAAGACTGGGTCAGAGGAGGAATTTCAAGTGGATCAGAAGAAAGCTGAAACAGGGAAAGTAAGACAATTCAGGCTCTGGGATCAGGTTAATCTGTGTTTGATTCCTCTGCCATTTACTACCAAGAATTCTGGCAAGCCACTCTCTTCCAAATCTCAGTTTTCTTGTCTGCAGAGTGGTGATAATAATAACTATATCATATGAGTTGTATTAAAATCAAATTTAAGAGTATTGATAAGGGCCTAAGGATATAGCTCAGTGGTAGAACCCAGTACTATCACGACCTTGGGTTTAAGCCCTAGCACTGCAAAAACAAAACAAAACAAAACAAAAATAGCATTGGTGAAACCTCAAGATAGTACCCAGCACACAGAAAGTGCTTCCTGAATGATCACTATAATCATCATATTCTTTCATGGGCCTGGGTTTCATACCTAACGCTGGCTCCCATGATCCTTAACTCTGGTTTCCTTCAGGATGCATCAGATTATCTCCGGCCAGTGTCCTTGACTGTGACCTTTGCCTTGGACAACACCACAAAGCCAGGGCCTGTGCTGGATGAAGGTGCACCCACCTCTATACGAAAATTGGTTAGCAGTGCCAAGCCCTGCCCTACCCTTGGGTCTCAACACTGCTCGCCCAGTGAATTCAAGAGAAAGGGGAGGGGGAACGTGAGGTTTTCATGCTGAAAGCTGACATAGACCTCCCTAATGGAAGTATGTTCATTCTTCTCTTTCTGCTTTCCCCGAAGAACATGCCTTTCTTCCCGCCTTCCTCTCATCCCTGAGGACCTTTTCTCTCTTCCAGGTCCCCTTCTCCAAAGACTGTGGCTCTGACAATGAATGCATCACAGACCTGGTGCTTCAAGCTAACATGGACGTCAGAGGCTCCAGGTTGATAGACATGAGCTGGGCAAACCAGGGTGATCTGAGAAAGACGGGGAGGAACTCAAAGGGAGTTGGGGATTTGTTTCTTACAAGGATAACAGAAGTGAGATTTTGGTGCTCCTTCAATTCCTGGTCTCTCCCTTATCTACCACTCCCAGGAAGGCCCCATTTGTGGTTCGAGGTGGCCGGAGGAAAGTGCTGGTATCAGCAACTTTGGAAAACAGGAAGGAAAATGCCTACAACACTAGCCTGAGTCTCAGCTTTTCTAGAAACCTCCACCTAGCCAGTCTCACTACTCAGGTGCCTTTGGAGAAAGGGGTTAGGGGAGGAGGGGAGAAAGGAGGAGGAAGAAGATTGGGGTATTGGCTTTGACTGCGAGGTGCTCTGGAGAAATGTTCAGTGGTTAGTGGCAAGAGGGAGGCTGTGGGTAGGGGAACAGTTGCAGGCCCAGCCCCAGCCTCTACCCCTATTCCTCTGCCCTCAGAGGGACAGCTCAGTAAAGGTGGAATGTGCAGCTCCTTTCCCTAATGCCCGGCTCTGCAGTGTGGGGCATCCTGTCTTCCAGACTGGAGCCAAGGTGAGTTGGGGCCCAGGCTGAGGAAGGGGTTCAGGAAAAACAGAGACTGTAATCTGTGGGGCCTGGGAAGTCAGGGAAGGAGGTACACAAGGATTCCTGGTCCTCCGCTGTTGTTCTATGAAGAAGAATGTACCTTAACAATGTCCCCTGCCCCCAGGTGACCTTTCTGCTTGAGTTTGAGTTTAGCTGCTCCTCACTCCTGAGCCAGGTCTTGGTGAGGTTGAATGCCAGTAGGTGAGAACAAAGGGAACTTCTTTCCAGCTCTCTTCTTTTGGCATTGAGTTGGGGGTTGGGGAGAGGAACAGCCCCGACTCTTCTACTAGCATGGAGGGATATCTGAGGAGGGATTGGGATGTGAGCCCTTCCTCCCCCCTCTGACCCTACAGCAGTAGCCTGGAAACAAATGGGACCCTTCAAGATAACACAGCCCAGACCTCTGCCTACATCCAGTATGAGCCTCATCTCCTATTCTCTAGGTATGGCCCAGTCCTAGCTGGGACTCAGTTCCTATGCCAGACTCATGTTTCTTCCCTCTCCTTCCACATGCTTCAGTGTTCCCAGAAACACAAACCCTTGGGGCTACTCATTCTTTTTGTCCTCGCTCTCACCCATAAGGAAATTTCTCTTTTAAGCATCTTACTTTTCTAGGTATAAGACTTTGCATTTCCCCTGGGATGAGGGGATATGGGATGTGGCTATAAAATTTGTTTCGCATCTATGTCATGTTTCATTTATTTATTCTCCACGTACCCCCATCACTTTATCCATGTGCTGGCCCTATTTCTCTGAATCCATGCCTGTGTGCTGATCATGTGCCCCTGTGCCTGTCTTGGCGGTGACCTTGTATCTCCTGACTTGTCCACACAGTGAGTCCACCCTGCACCGCTATGAGGTTCACCCCTATAGGACCCTCCCAGTGGGTCCTGGCCCTGAATTCAAAACTACTCTTAGGGTGAGAAGCTGGAGGGGCCTTGCCATGACAGGGGCATGGGAGTGGGGAGGACAATAACTGTGGGAAAGGGAAACTGTGGGAAAAGGACGGGCAGAGACTCTCTTGGATTTTAATGGTGTCTCCCACCTCTTCTTGTTTACAATCTTCCTCTCAGGTTCAGAACCTTGGCTGTTATGTGGTCAGTGGCCTCATCATCTCAGCTCTTCTTCCAGCTGTAGCCCAGGGAGGCAATTACTTCCTGTCACTATCTCAAGTCATCACTGATAATGTGAGTCTGGGCTGGAGCATGCGGAATCCTGTCATCTGGAGCTGATGGACTCACTGAAGCTGGATACCATACCAGCTCCCTGTCTGTTGGCCCAGCACCCTCAGAGCTCTACTTCCTGGGGACATTTCTTTTACATGTGTGGCTCCTTTGAGAGGAAAGAAAGGGGTTTTACATAGAAAGATCATAAGAATGTGGGAAGTACCCTGCTCCACCTGGCCTCCCTCAGCAGCAGGTCTTTGAGGGTGAATCTTCCTCTGCAGGCAAGCTGCACAGTGCAGAACCTGACCAAGCCCCCAGGCCCCCCTGTGCATCCAGAGGAGCTTCGGCACACAAACAGGCTGGTATGAGTCACAAGAGAGTAACCAGAACAGGAGTACAAATAGAGTCAGTTACCTGTGATGGAGGTGTGTGTGTGTGTGTATGTGTGTGTGTGTGTGTGTGAGTGTGTGTGTGTGAGTGCGCTCACGCATGCGTGGGTGGTATATGTGGGAAGAGGGGTTCTTTCTCCTCCGGGACCCTGATCTGTCTTTCTTTTCTGGTAGAATGTCAGCAATACTTGGTGTCAAGTTGTGAGGTGCCACCTTGGGCAGCTGGCAAAGGGGACCGAGGTCTCTGTTGGACTACTGAGGCTGGTTCACAATGAATTTTTCCGGAGGGTAATACTTCCCTTTCCTATTAGTCTCCCTTTCTACTCCTATCTATGACATTATTATAAGTTTTGGAGGTCGACAGAACCATGTTCAAGTTTTACTGTTGCCTATTACTAGCTATTTGACCATGAGCTTCTTTTTACTGATCTTTAAAGTAAAATGGGATAGTGTCTATTTTATGGAGTTTTTGTAAATAAAAAAAATAGTGAGCTGGACGCTGAACACTCAGTAAACCTAGTTATTATTTTTCTATTTTCCTTTATCATCTTTTAGTGCTGTATTAATAATCAATCAACATTTATAGGACACCTAAACTTCATCAGTTAATAATCCATTGAATACTTATTATGTAAAAGATTGGTATTAGGTCAGTCAACACTGAGGATAATGTCCCCAACATTTATCATCATGCCTAACTCATTGTAGGTACTTACTACATTTTTGTTAAATGAATGGATAAAATAATTATTTTTACATGTAGGACTTGTATTTGGGGGGTAGGAAGTAAGATTTTATATATATATATATATATATATATATATATATATATATGTTGTAGTTGACACAATACCTTTATTTATTTATTTATTTATATGTGGTGCTGAGGATCAAACAAACCCATGGTGTCACACGTGTGAGGCGAGTTCTCTACCACTGAGCCACAACCCCATGCCCCAGAAATGACATCTTAATTATAAATAGCTATGTAGCACTAGAAGTTTTTTATATTGTATATTTTATTTATTTATTTATTTATTTAGTTGTTGGCAGACTTTTATTTTATTCATTTATTTTTATGTGGTGCTGAGAATTGAACCCAGTGCCTCACGTTTGCAAGGCAAGTGCTCTACCACTGAGCCACAACCCTAGCTCCTGTATATTTCTATATACCACCTACTTTGAATAATACCAGATCCCAGGGATGTAGGTATAAGTTTGGAGGAAGTCTATCAAACCACATATCTCCAAGTCTGGTTCTCACTTTATCCTTCTTTGATATTTTTTTCACTCTTTTATTTATTCTTAACAAAGATTTATTAAGAAACTGCTACACTCTTGGCACTGTGGTAGGCACTAGGCACTGGAGACACAATGGTTAGTGAAACACAGACCTCAACCTCAAGGGTCTTATAGTTCAGTGGAAAAAGATAAGTAAACACCAGGTATGTTAGGTTTAGGGACATGTGACTGGCATGTGCTCAGCTCTCGTGAGCTCCCTCTTGGCTATGTCACATCATGACAGGAGCATACAAACATGTCATCTGGTCTCTCTTTTTATAAAGCCACTGGGATTCAATTCAAGAGGGGCTCCATCCTAATGACTTTAATCTTAGTCATATCCCAAAGGGCCCATCTCTAAAAACCACAGATGGATAAAGTTTCTTTCCTCTTAATCTTACAACAGGGATTGAATTTCAACACATGAAGACTTGTTGAGAAATATATCAGAATTCATCAAAACCATAATTCCATGGTTAGGAGGAGACACTTTCCTAATTCCCAGAGGGGTGAATGAAAGGAGAGTAGGATGCATTTCAGATAATAGCACATTTGAAGGTCCAGAGGCTTCTCTCTGTTTCCCTTCCTCTCTTTTCCCATTGGCCTCCAACCTCTTCTGGTCTCAAGGGCCCTGGAGTTGTACCACTCAGGCTGGACATTGTTCTTGCACCACACCACCTGATGATGGCTCACTTTAAATGCCTTCCCATCCCCTTGTTCCACAGGCCAAGTTCAAGTCTGTGATAGTGGTCAGTACCTTTGAGCTGGGAACTGAGGAAGGCAGTGTCCTACAGCTAACTGAAGCGTCCCGTTGGAGTGAGGTAAGACTAGAGACTGAGTTTGACAGATTTGAAAATAATGGTGATGGGGGATGGGAATGTAGCTCAATTGGTAGAGTGCTGGCTTCGCATGCACCAGGCCCTGAGTTCAATCCCCAGTGGGATAGAACACTTGTGACCTTTTAGTCAGGAATGATAAATGAGGATTCTAGGGTTCCACTGCCTCCATTCCTATCTCAATTTTTCTCCTTTGAGTAGAAAGAATCTCCTTATTCTATTTTGAGGCTGGCATTGTTATAATGTGGGGGGGTGGCTGGTGGGGTTAAAGGGCACATGTAAAAACCAACTCTTCCCCTCACATAGAGCCTCCTGGAGGTGATTCAGACCCACCCTGTCCTCATCTCCCTGTGGATCCTCATTGGCAGTGCCCTGGGAGGGCTGCTCCTGCTTGCTCTCCTTGTCTTCTGTCTGTGGAAGGTAAGCACTGCTTAGTGGGGAACGTGATGCCCACCAGCTGAGGGATCCGAGACTATAACAGGGAGAATAGGATTTGTACTGGGCAGCTAAACAGGCTGTAGGTTTAATGCCCAGATCTTCACTGTACTCCACAAATGTTGGTTGGATTAAACTAAGCCAATTAAAATAAAATTGAATCCCGTTTTTGGAAGCAGAGCAAAAGTGAAAACCTCAGATAAGTCTGAGGGCTATTGGCAAGGTCCCCAGTAAGGGCATCTGGCAATGCCTCTTATCTTTTCCTCTACAGCTTGGCTTCTTTGCACGTAAGAAAATCCCCGAGGAAGAAAAAAGAGGAGAGAAGCTGGAGCAATGAATGTAAAATAAGGCTCTAGAAAGTCTTGCCTGGCAGCTTCTTCAAGAGACTTGCGTCAGAGGAGAGGTTTGGAGGCTCAGAGGGGACAAGAAGATGCTTCTGGACTAACTCCCCAGACCTGCAGCTTGACTTGACTTTTGAGTCCTGAGAATGTTGCTGGCAAGAGATGAAGCTTTACCTCAAAAAAAAAAAAAAAAAAAGGCTGGCACAAGAACTAGCAACACTCCCACCCAGTGCTTCCCTATTCCTCAGGATCCCGGTTCCACAGCCAATACTGGGGTCTCTGTTCCTCCCACCTATCACCACCAAACAAAAGAATTTTTCTCCTAGGTCTCTCTCCTTCCAGAACCCTTTGTCCTGGAAAGGATGAGTGTTATCCTCCTCCATTCCCCCACTCTCTCACCTTCCTGCCTATTCCCCACTCCACAGGAGGGAGCTGGCATTGGCTTGCAAGATGTAAAGTCAACATCTGCTGCTTTCCTGTGGAGTCTAGTGATTCATAGAGCCGGATGGGGAGAGTCAACAGGAAAAAAGGAGGGAGGAGGAAAAGCCACAAGAGACACTGTGTACAATTCCAAGGAACAGAGAAGCCTTTAGACAGGCAACTGCCATCCCCCCTGAAACCTGAGACTCTGTGGTGCACTCGCCAACCCTCAGGTGCTGGGGACACAGAGCTGCCCCCAGGCTTGCTGGGCATGGGCTTCCCAACCCTTCGCCTTCCCTGGGAGCAAAGCCAGGGCCAGGTGCCTGATTTTCTGGAGCCAGGGGCCCCCAGGTGGCTGAAACTAGAATAGCAGAGAAGACCAGGTAGTTAAGCTTTGTTTTCTCTGCTTCTCTGACCTTACTTGCTCTCTTCAGCCCTCCTTGGAGTCTCATAGAAAGCCAAGAGAAGAATACTGCTGGATGGTGGGAAACTCTTTTGCTTTACCAGCTTTGGGAAGCAGCAGCCCCATGGGCTCCGAACAAGTAGGGTGTACATTGAGAAGTCAAAGTGGGTGGCATGAGTTCTCTAGGGAGCAAGCCCCTTCTTGCCCAGCACTGGTTGTGTAGCACAAATAGCTCTTAGGAAAATGTTTCTGGGGCAACCCCAATCATACTTTGTAGGGTTTCTCTGTTGGAACCAGTTTATCAGACCTTGTTTGCTGTTTACTGGAAATCCCCAAGTAAATTTCTGACCTACTCCACCCTCATCCCATATTTTGGTCATGGCCATTAAAGGCAATTGGATTATCATAGACACTGGGAAACATTTGTTACTTAGTAATCAAGGCTATGGATACCAGAGTCAGTTACTGGTCTGAGAGTACAACCACCGAAGAATCAACACCCATTTAGAGTTGAAAAGAAAGAAGACAACTGATTGGGCAGTTGACTAGCAGCCACAAAAACCTGTCCTCCCAGGCTGTTATTGAGTCCTAGGTGCATTGTTTATTTTGGCATGTCTCTTGTCTGCTATAGACAGGGACACTCCTGAACATTGTTTCCCAGCAGGGTGGACAATGTTTCAGGTGGTCAGAATAAATAAAGTTCAGTATCAGGTGATTTCTGGCTCAATTTGAGTTCCCTAGGATGTGGACTGCTCAGGAATAGTGAAAAGTAAATTACTGGTTTGCCTGAGACCTTGTATATATAGTAGAGTCCCTGGAAGGCAAAGTTATGAAATAGTCTGAATATTCTTCGTGATTCTCTCACTGGAGATTGCTCTGGCCTCCTGAAATTCTCACCTACTTAAGTGACCATAGAGTCTAAAGTGTGTAGGTTTGGAAAGCATGGAGGCATAGAGTGAAACCCCAGGTCTGCTATTTATTAGCTTCGGGCCTTAACCAAATTATAACTTCCTTCAGGCTAAGATAACAATAAAAGTCTGTGTAGTACAGTGGTTAGGAATGAAAACAGATTTGGATTTAAATCCAGGTTATACTGCTTAAAACCTGTTTGTCTTAGAACAGGTTTAACTTCTCTCCTTTAAATGTATTAGGGTTGTGAGATTGTTCAAGAAAAGTGAGCATATAGTAAGTGCTCAAAAATGGTAACTATAATTATAAAAATATTTTGTTATATATCAGGCACCATGGCTCTCTCTTGTAAACCCAATGACTCCAGAATCTGAGACAGGAGGATAGTAAGTTAAAAGGCAGCCTCCACAATTTAGCAAGACCCTGTCTCAATATTTTTAAAAATGTTTAAAAGGATTGAGGATGTAGCTCAGTGGTAAGACGTCTGTGGATTCAGTCCTCAGTGCTGAAAAAAAAGTTTCATTATAAAATAATCTACTTTATCCTGTGTTATGAGGATTTAGTAAGAAAGTACACTGAAGCACCAAGTGATACTCCTGTTCTGGTGATTCTTTCCCGGACCCTGAAGATTTGTTTCTTCTATGTGCTGTTATCTTCTTCCACTAAATCTTTTCTATGCCTCACCCCTTTCAAATGTTTCTGAGCCCTCAAAAGTGATCATTAACTGATTAGCCTAAGGTTCTAATAGTAGAAATCAAATCTATTCCAGGTATGGTGGTACATACTTGTAATCCTAGCAGTTTGGGAGACTGGTGCAGGAGGATCATGAGTTCAAAGCCAGCCTCAGCAATTTAGCGAGGCCCTAAGCAACTTAGTGAAGCCCTAAGCAACTTAGTGAAGCCCTGTCTCTAAACAAAATATTTAAACAGACTGGGAATGTGATTCTGTGGTTAAGTGCCCCTGAATTCAATCCCCAGGACCAAAAAAGAAAGAAATCAGATCTATTTTATTTCTTTATATGTCTAGGTGTCTTCTAGACTCCTCTTGAGACAGAGTTTTAGTATCCCCAAGAACATGTGCATTTAATGGCCTTATAGAGATCAGGTGGCCTAACTGGCCTTTTAGGGAGGGAAACCATCTGCATTTGTGGGTTATTTTGTAAGAGTATAGTCCATGATGACCCTCCCTTCACTTCTTTTTTTTAATATATATATATATATTTTTATACTTATTTATTAGTTTTCGGCAGACACAACATCTTTGTTTGTATGTGGTGCTGAGGATCGAACCCCGGCCGCACGCATGCCAGGCGAGCGCGCTATGGCTTGAGCCACATCCCAGCCCTTAATATTTATTTTTTAGTTATACATGGACACAACATCTTTATTTTTATGTGGTGCTGAGGATTGAACCCAGTGCCTCACACAAGCTAAGTGAGCACTCTACCTCTGAGCCACAACCCCAGCCCCTCCCTGCACTTCTTATTGGCTCTAACTTGATCAACCTTCATGGAGTCTGGGACTGGAACTGAAGTCTACTTATGTTAACAGATTTCCTTACGTCTTAACCCCCAATGAGCCTCCGAAGGAAAGTAGATTTTTTTGAATATTGGTTCATCTAATCCTTTATCCTCAATATTTTATTCTTTATGATTAATAGAGTACTTTAGTATACCATTAAGTAGTAGGAGTATGTTACATACAAGAGGCATACTTTGTTGGACAATGTAGCAGGATTTTAAGGGAAAACTTAACTGAAAAAAAAAAAAAAAAAACAGAAACTTTACCTGGGACCTCACTGAATGTGAGAGGGGATTTTGGGGAGGATTAATTGCCAGCTGCAAAGTGAACTGTAGTAAATTAAAGCAGTTTGAGTTTGGGCTCTTTTGTAAAAGTAATGAGAGAAGACACTGAGGATGAAGAGACAGTCCTGCTTTGGAAGAGCTTTCAAACCACATTAAGAATTTTTCTCTTTGAGAATCTGGTGGCATGCATTTGTAATCTAATCTCAGAGATATAGAAGGCTGAGGCAGGAAGATCACAAGTTCAGGGACAGCCTTGGCAACTTAGACCCTGTCTCAAAATTAAGAGAGAAAGAAAGACAGTGGGAAGGGAGGGGGGATGTAGCTTGGTGGTAGAGGGCCCCTGGGTTCATTACCCAGACCACATACACACACATTTCCTTTGGCGCTGTGGTGGGGATCAAACTCAGGGCCTCTGGCAAGCTCCACCACTGACTTATGTCCCCAGGTGTTCTTTAGGTTTTCACAGCGGGTTTGCTGGAGCCACATGAGGGAGTTAACAGAGCTGGGAAGACCAGGTGGTTGCTCCCGATTGATTGTTCAAGCAAGAATTACTGAAATCTGAATTTAAGGGTCGTGGAAATAGGGAAGATAATTGTTCCGGAAAGGGAATACTTAAAAAATAAAAAATTTCTTCTTATCCTTTCCTAATTCTGAAATTGAGCGTGATCCCCTTTCCCTCGGGTTTTGTCCCCAGGTGCAGTGGGCCACTTTATCCGTGCTCAGTCCTCTGCTTAGCACTACAACCTCCTCCTGTTTCAAACTGCTCTCTTTAAATCCTCTTTGGGGCTGGAGTTTGGGGGGGGAAGCGAAGCAGAATAACTGACAAAGGTCTTTGGATCTAATAAAGCGCCGTCACTAGGGTTAAAGCAGGCAGTAGGCAAGAGCCAAGGCCACCCAGAGAAGCGGGACCGAGCTCCGGCTGCAGTAGCGCGCGAACTCGGGGCGGGGCTTGGGGCGGAGCCACATCCCGGAACGGAGGTGGGCGTGGCCCGAGGGGACTTTCAGCCGTTGTCCTCGGGGTTCCTTCTCGGATGGAGCAGGTCGGAGCGGGGGAGTGGGCGGGCTCAGACTGAGGGGAGGCTGGAGAGCCGGCCCCTGTCGCCGCCGAAGACTGCGGGCTTTCCTCCCTCTGCAGGGGCGTGGGGCGGGG
>NW_026000058.1:889385-906789 GCF_001458135.2 Marmota marmota marmota | reverse complement strand
AAAAAAAAAAAAAAAAAAAAAAGATGGGGATGTAGCTTAGAGGTAAAGCCTCCCTGAGTTGTCCCATCCCCAGTTTTGTTTTTTAAATTTTGAAACAGGCTAGCATCAAACTTGTGATCCTTTTGCCTCAGGAGTAGCTGTGATTACAGGCGTGTGTCAACACACCTGGAAAGGCGCTTTATATGTCGTTCAATCATCAGAAAACTGAGGTTCAGAGAAGTTCTTATGTGCCTAACATTCACAAAGACAGAAAGTGTTAGAATCAAGACTTTAAACAGAGAACTTCAGGGGGAGGTCAGCTGATGGCAGCCCTGTGTGGTGAAGGCATGGACCAGTTCTCTGTTTTCCAGGCTTGTCCTGGTCCCCAAGGGGTACTGGAAAATGTATTCTTACATGAGAGTCTGTTAGTATGTGGAGAAGTCATTTTGCTTATTTTGTCGTTGGAGAATTGACCTGTTTGGAGACTTTTCTCCATAAAAGGAATAGCATATGAGGGTGGGTGGCTTGCCTTGGAGCTAGTCTGAGAAATAATTAAACTTCTCTGGAAACAAATTGAACCTTTTTCCATAGCTCAGTAGTAGTATGGTCTCGTGGTGAGAATAGGATTGGGCATTAGGTAGTCTGGGTTTTAATCCCAATTTTAGCCCTCTTTTGTGTGATCCTGGAAATTTATCTGACCTCATGGTGCTTTTGATTCTTCTTCTGTCAAAGAGATGAAATAAAAACAAATATCAGCCCTATTTTCCAGGAATATTGAGATACCCCTGGAAATTGAAATATCACTTGAAAGGACCATGAGGAGTTACGAGTGTTGTACAGGAGTATGACCTCTGAATTCATCTACCCTAGACAGTTTTATGGTTTGCACACCTAAATCTTTCCTGTTGTTGATTAACAATTTGCCCTGGCTATATAAACAATATTTGAAAATGTATTATTGGGCTTCCACAGACCTTATTTTTCTTTACCTCCTCCTGTTACCTCTTTCTTGTAGAGGTTGTACCTTATAAAATGCAATATGCTACCAATACTTTCTCACTACTTCCTCTTTTATTTTAAGGATGCCATACATTTATATGGCTCTCTACAGTTTACAAAGAGATTTTATATACTTTACCTTATTTAATACTCACAACATGATGAGGTAGTTATTATTTCCTACATTTTATAGACGAGGAAACAGGTTAGAGGTGTTTAATAGTTTGCTCTAGGTCACAAAGCCAAGAATGTAGCTGAACCAGATCCCAAACAGTCTGGCTGACAAGATATTCATTTGGGACCCTTTATAGCATATTCATCCCTTCTTCCTTTCCTTTCCTGTTTCTAGACCAAACAAGGCTTTCTGTGCTTTCAGTCTGAGGTGCTTTTACATAGTTTTTCCCTTTCACTCCCTGTGACACTTCAATTATTGTAATTACTCCTCCGCCCGAAAAACTCAAGCTGGAATGGTAGAACAATGCGTGCTCAGGTGTGGCTGCTGCCCGGGACAGCTGCTCCCTGCCAGGGAGACTGGGAGGGTTCAAAGGGAGGAGGAGGGGAGTCTTCTGCCTCTTCCTCTTGCTGTCTCCTCAAAAGTAGCTAAGGCCCTGTTTTTTCCTTTTGGTTATTATTTCCATGGAAGGGAAAGAGACTATCCAAAGTGCATAAATAGTTATGTTAGGAAAATAGAAACTCTTGTGATTTCCCTCCCAATTGGGGGGCCAATGGGTAGAGATAGTATTGTTAGTTTTTTGGACTCCTAGCTGTGATGTGATGCTAGGTGTCTTGATTTACTTCTCTAGCAACTAAGGACAAAATTCAGAATAGCAGGAAGAGGTGAGAGGCAGTGTGAGCCCAGTCATAAGTGGTCAAGTGGGTGCAGTTTTCTTCACCAAGACCTAGAGACCAAAAGGAAAAGGAATCATTGCTAGCATTGCTTTGAGGCTAGGCACCTAGCAACAATAATCATAGTGACTCTTACAGCTGTGGTGGGGCACACCTGTAATCCCAGCTACTCTGGAGGCTGAGGCAGGTGGTGCAAGTTCAAAGCCAGCCTCAGCAACTTAGAGAGACCTTGGCTCAAAATTAAAAAAAAAAAAAAAGGATTGGGGATATAGTTCAATGGTACAGATCCCTGGGTTCAATCCCAAGTACAGAAAGAAAATAATTGGGGGGAAAAAAACTAAGAAGACACTTGAAATACGATATGTTCAGCACTCACAGATAATTTTTTTTTTTTATTTTTCAGTTTTTGGTGGACACAACATCCTTATTTTATTTTTATGTGGTGCTGAGGAACGAACCCAGCGCCCCACACATGCCAGGCCAGCGCATTACCACTTGAGCCACATCCCCAGCCCCACAGATAATTTTTAATTCAGTCAGTGGCCCAGTGACCTCTAGGTTCAGGGCTGGCAGTACTGCCAATACTTATTGGTAGCATATGAGTTGGTTAGTACTTAGTTGGCCCACCTAAGAACCAAATGGTCTAGGCCGAATGGTTGTGAAACAGTGAAAGGACTGTGGAGATTTTTCTTTTGCCTTAGTTGGCATAAAACTATCTTTTTCCACACCATCCCCATCCTCCATGTTCACACAATTTGTGGTTTTGGACCAGGTGGAGAGATGGAACCGTCGTGATCAGAAACTGCTGGAGGCGGTACAGAGGGGGGATGTGGGACGCGTGGCTGCCCTGGCCTCCAGGAAGTCTGCCCGACCCACCAAGCTAAACTCAAACGGCCAGTCCCCGTAAGTAAGTCCTCTTGATCCCACCCCTAGTACACGGTTCCTTTTGAAAGCCCCAAACCCTAATATGATGTAGGACCAGGAAATGCCTACAACTTCAAAGCCCTTTTTGTGGTCATAGTTAGTAAGCATATCAATAAACCTTTGGTATCAAATGCAGCACAAAGAGAGGGAAGAAGATATCACTCCTGAGCTCCATCCACCTCACAACCCACAGTGACAACACTGACTTGAGAAGGATACGAAGCTCATTAAACAAACAGAAAACTAATATGCTAAATACGTGGTTTCTTCATTGCACAAGTAGGAGGGTGTGTATCCTTGGGAAATTAGGAATGAAGTGGTAGCCATGGGAGCCACAGGACCCGAGGGAGTGATTAGAATATGGGAAATGTCACCCCTTGTTGCTGCCTCAAATGGCTTCAAATGTCCAGCCTTCTGCTCTGCTCTGGCAGATTCTTTCTGTAACGCTTTGGTCTCCACTAAGGGTTCTGTGCTCAGAGAGGCCCGTCACTATGAGTCCCCTGCATACCCCTGCAATAGCTTGAGATTCCTTGAGACCTATAGTTCTTAGTTCCAGCTTTGCCTCTAGCTTCCTGATTTTATGACTAAAGCCATATGGCCTTGTCTTTCTCAAGAAGTCAGGCTGGGGGAGCTTCCCTCTGTGCTTTTGGAATTGACTTGAGGTAGGAAGTGTAGCAAGCAGTGTTTTTTTAAGATTCTCCCTCTCTTCATCCCCTGGTCCTTTCATCCTGTGCCTTTGGCTTTGATTCTGGCAGGTTTCATCTGGCAGCCTCCAAAGGACTGACAGAGTGTCTGACTATACTTCTTGCAAATGGGGCTAACATCAACAGCAAGAATGAGGATGGTGAGTTAGACTGAGCACTTGACCATACTGCTGGCTTGTCCCTTTTATAGCAGCAGTGGGGGCCATTGCTGGTCCCTGCTGGAGGTTCCAACTGTAGACCCTTGCTTCTCTTCTCAGTGAGCCTTAGCCTGTATCCCTGCAGGCATCTCCCTCCCAGAAGCTGAGCACACCTTACCCCCATTCTCACCGTCATCGTAGGTACAGAGTGCTTGGGGAACAGGAATTTCTGGCCCCATGTGGCTGAGAGCTTCTCTCTCTAATCTCCCTCTGATTATCTGTGCGTCCCTTCCTTCCCTCCCTATGAGTCATCTGCATATATGGGGCCACCCACCCTTCTTCTCTCCCTCTTTCTTTTTCCAGGAAGCACTGCCCTGCATTTGGCTACCATCTCTTGCCAGCCACAGTGTGTCAAGGTCCTGCTTCAGGTAAGAGCAATCTCTTAATACTACTCCTGTGAAGGGAAGAGATGGACCCAGAGCCTCCTAACTTTGTTTTGCAGTTACAAGAAATAGTTAGCTAAATTGACCTCCCTCAGCCCCAGTAAGAGAACTGATGATCATTTATCCACAAACTTTTATTTAATAGATACCAGCTTGATACTTCCCTTGAGGTGGTACAAGTTCAAAGCCAGCCTAGACTGCAGAAACTAATTGCTACAATGACAGGCAGGTGGAAGGAGGGCAGTCATGTTCAAATTAAGCCAAGGTCCTACTGTCTGTGTTTGAGGAGTTTATAATCCAGTTGTATAAAGAGAGATACACATGTGAAATGACATGCAAACAACTTATAAGTGAGTCCCTGCTGCAGTCCGGCTGCAGCAAAATAACCGGGGGGGTGACGAACAACTTGTGTATGTTGATACAGCAGGAGTGGGAGCCGTTTATTGCAGGACAGGAGCAGTATTTATACATTCCACACAGCTTATCTAATTAGCATAAACTAGATACAGCAGTCAACCAACCAGGAATCTCCACACTTAATGGCTCGCTTTTGTTACTTCTCAAACCACTCCCTCTGGCATTTTGCAGGCACCATCCAGACTTGTTTATAGACTCTAACATTTTCCAGGCACCATCCTGACTTGTTTACAGACTCTAACAAGTCCCCAAAGTGCAAAAGGCTCAACCATTGAGCATATGGCTGCTTTGCTTTTGTTCTTCTTAACTTGTTCCAAATCTCACAGTTATGATCCTTAAGTACCATCCATGAATATGAATTTGGGTGTCATTTTCCCTAGCATGTTTATTACCTAGCATCTAATGTTTCTTAGGCTCTGTATTCAGGAACTAGGGTTAAAATCCAAGGAATCTGCAAGGAATATACTGGGCTTGCCAGGCATGGTGATGCTCACCTGTAGTATCAGCAATTCAGGAGGCTGAGGCAGGAGGATTGCAAGTTTGAGGCCAGCTTCTGCATCTTAGTGAGACCATGTATCAGAATAAAATAAAAAGGGCTGGGGATGTAGATAAGTGGTAGAGCACCCTTGGGTTAAATCCCCAGCACTGCCGAAATAAATAAATAAGTAAATAAATGACTCGGGGGTGTATAGCTTAATGGTAGAGCACTTCTGAGTTTGAGCTCCAGTACCCCCCTGCCACAAACACACAAAAGGAATAGACTTGCCAAACATATATATAATACCAATGACTGGGGCGGGGGGGCTAAGGCAGGAGAATCATAAGTTCAAAGCCAGCCTTAGCATCTTAGCGAGGCCCTATCTCAAAATAAAAAAGAAAAAGGGCTGAGGATGTGGCTCAGTGGTTATGTGCCCCTGGGTTCAATTCCTGGTATCAAAAAAAAAAAAAAAAAAAAAAAGAATACACTGAGCTTAACTAATAGTTGCCTTCCCCATATTAAGATAGAAGTTGGTGGCCCAGTAGAGGGTGTGGGATGAGGATGTTAACACCAAGCTCCATGCTGCTTCCCTTTGTGGCTATTTGCAGCATGGTGCTAATGAAGATGCTGTGGATGCAGAAAACCGTAGTCCCTTACACTGGGCAGGTGTGTGCTGGGGAACTGGTGGGAACAGGGTTGCAGGAACTGTAGGGCGGGAAAGGGGAGGAGAGGATGACATTTGGTGGGAAGGGCAGCCAGGGCCAACTGCTGGAATGGTCGGAGGGAAAGTAGGGTCATGTTTTATGTAGATGTCCTTCATATTCACCTTAACCCAATCATCCCTCCACCTTCCGCAGCCTCCTCTGGCTGTGCCTCAAGTGTGCTTCTGCTGTGTGACCATGAAGCCTTCTTGGATGTGTTGGATAACGTAAGTATTAGATGGCAGGTGGGTAATGTTCTGCCTGGGAGACTGCTTTTCTTTCTGAGCTGGATTGGTTACATTCCATGACCCATATTGTACACTACTACTCTGCTACATTCTTTCTCCTTCTATTTCTCCTCCTCTTCCTCACAGAGAAGTTAAAGCCTTATCTTTTGGAGGGTTTTTAACTCTTTGAAAGCGGGTATTTAGCCCTGAGACCTGGACTTTTTCCTGAAGGGGTGGGAGAGAGGGCCATTGGGAGGATTGTGTGGAGCCCATGACTCTTCCTGGCTCCTTATAAACCCCCTTCCCACCATCTGTGCAGGATGGACGTACACCCCTGATGATTGCATCGCTGGGTGGTCACGCAGCTATCTGCTCGCAGCTGCTGCAGAGAGGTGCCCGAGTTAATGTCACAGACAAGGATGACAAGTGAGCCTTCCCCAGCTTCTCATGCCAATTTCTAGAAAGGAGTCAATGGGCATAGTGTGTGTGAGTATGTGTGCGTGTATCCATCTGTGTTATAGAAGAAGAGGGCAGTGTGCTCTCTGTCCTTGGGAATCTCCTTCCCTAGTGATGGTTTAGAAGAGCTCTGCCTGCTTCCATGACCATCTTCCTCGCATAAATGATCCCAGAACTGGAATGGATGCCTCTGGAGCTATTGGTTTAATGTACTGCTTCTCAAGCTATCTTCTGAAAAATGTGATCCTTTTTTCCAATAAAAATTTTATCCAGAACCTTTATACTATATAAAACAGCTAAAAATGGAGCCCTTTGAATTGACCCCTTGCTTTCTGATGCTGTAGCTCCTAGAAATGACATTTTAAAAGTTCTGACCTTACCCAATGCTTCGTCATTGGCTAAGGTTGGTATCTTGTTCTTACCCGACTGAGTGATAGCTCACCCTGTGAGTGGGATTTCTGGAACCAGGACTCCTGGATTCCACAGAGAAAGCCTATGCTCAGATCCCTCTTCACCTACAGATCTGCTCTGATCCTGGCCTGTGAGAAGGGCAGTGCTGAGGTGGCTGAACTGCTCCTGAGCCATGGAGCAGATGCAGGGGCAGTGGACAGAACGGGGCATGATGCTCTGCATTATGCTCTGCACACTCAGGACAAGGCACTGTGGGGGCTGCTGCGGCAGGCCTGGCACCGGCGCCGGCAGGGAGGTAAAAGCCCTTTTGTGATTTCAAGATTCTGCTCAATAGCCAAAGAATCAAAGAAACTTCTTGGTATCTCATTTGTTCCCATGGAAGTAATCCATCTGAAAAACAATTGCCACTTTGAGAGTTTACTTATTTATTGCTACTACTATGAGATGACCCCATATTCCTAAAAGCACAATCATAAATTCCTTAATACAGGAATTGTACATTCATTGGTATGATTTGCTGATCAATATCCCTCTTTCCTACTAGACTGTCAACCCCTCTATTTTCCTCATCATTGAGGTCCTACTGCCTATAACAGTTCCTGGCAGAGTGGTCAATAAATAAATGAGTGAACAAAATGAATGAGTGGCTCTATCTCTGGGATCAGAAACTAAAGTTACTGATAGTTAGGGACCTGTTGAACCAGGTAGCTCCTGGCACTGGGAAGACCTGTGTTAAGGGTCATCACACTGCAGGGCGGCTCATTTCGGAGAAACTCTGAGATAATGTGTGGGTTAGCAGCCTACAGCTCTCTTGTCTCTCATTTGCCCCATGTCTTTTCTTATAGGTCAGGGGCTGGTTCTACACCCAGATCTTGCCTCCCAGGTAAGACCCTACAAGTCCTCCCTTTGGCTTCTGACCCACCCCAGGTCATCCCACTGGGACCCTCTCCTAAATGTCCTTGGGCATCAAGACAAGATGTTCTAGGAGAAGAAAGCCCTCCCGGGCTGGGTGAGCTGCTTGGCTTCACTTCACTGTTCTATTTTTGACCTAGGCCTCTCCATCTGAGCCCCAGGTGGGTTCTCCACCTAAGAGCTCATGGAGAGCAGAGCCTGAGGAGGAACAGGAGGAAGAGGAGGATGAAGACCCGTGCTTAGAAGAATGGATATGGAAATATGAAGAGGAGCGGAGGAAAGTTTCTCAGTTGGAGCAGGAGCTGGTGAAAAAGACAGAAGAGTGCAAGGCTCAAGCAGCAGCCTACTTGGGCCTGGAGAACCAGATTAGAGAGCAGGTGCAGGAGTTAGGCTTCCTCTCCCACGAGCTTGGAGTTTCAGGAGGACAGAGCGCTACTCTCTGGCCCGGAGGAGGGGATGGTATGGAGCAGGGCCGTCCCCTGGACTTGCTGGCTGAGTGTATACAACAGTTAAAGCAGCAGCAGGCAGCAGCCACAGCAAACCCATTGGCTCCCAAAAGGGTTGAAGAGTCAACCCCAGAAGAGATCCAGAATGAAGTCCATGGAAGGTCTCAACCAGAACAGGGGTCAGCCCGGAGCCCAATGTCTGAGGTCATTGGGAAAGCCACAGGACAGCAACTGACCACCAGTCAGGGACAGATCCTTGGCCCTGATCACACTAACCAGCTGTGTGCTGGCCAGAGAGAGAGACTCCAGGCCCCAGGGGTTGAACCAGTGGGTACTGCAGCCATGAACCAACTCCTGCTCCAACTAAGGGAGGAGCTGGCTGCAGTGTGGCGGGAAAAGGACGCAGCCCGGGGGGCTTTGTCAAGGCCCGTTCTGGAGGGAGCCCTGGGAGCCCCCCGCGCCGAGGAGGCTGCAGCAGCTGCTTGGGAGAAAATGGAGGCGCGGCTGGAGAGGGTGCTGGTCAGGCTAGACCGAGCCAAGGCAGGACTAGAGGTGAGACCTGAGGGCCCTGCCCAGGAGGACAGAACAGGTGTCCCAAAGGCAGACCCAGCGTGCATCACAGAGCACCACGAGGAGACGAAGGCTCCCGGGGCCCGCAGAGAGCCTCTGGGGGACTCTGGAGGAGAGCAGGCCCCAGGAGGCGGCCTGGCAAAGGCGCAGTTGGAGAAGGAGGTGTCGGCCCTGAGACTGAGCAACAGCAGCCTGCTGGAGGAGCTGGGGGAGCTGGGACGCGAGCGGCAGCGACTGCAGGGCGAGCTGCAGTCCCTGAGTCAGCGGCTGCAGCGGGAGTTCATGCCTAAGCCCGAGGCGCAGGTCCAGCTGCAGCAGTTGCGGCGGAGTGTAGGGCTGCTGATGGATGAACTGGCCCTGGAGAAGGAGGCCACGGAGAAGCTGCGCAAGCACCTGGCCTCCCAGAGCAGCGGCCTCCGAGGTCTGTGGGACTGCCTGCCCCCGGACCTGGTGGGCCAGGGGAGGGCCCGGACCAGAGGCTCGGAGCCCTTGGAGGAGCTGAGGGTCTGCGTCGGCACCCTGGCGGAGAGGCACCGCCAGGCCCAGCACAAGCTGGCTCGGCTGGAGGCAGAAAACCAGCAGCTGCGGGGATCCCTGACCCCCAGTAGAGAGCTGGGCGCCCTCTCCGAGGTCCCAGTGTCCCCCCAAGTGGCCGCTCTGGAGCAGGATTTGGGGAAGTTGGAGGAGGAACTAAGGGCGGTTCAGGCCACGATGAGCGGGAAGAGCCAGGAGATAGGGAAGCTGAAGCAGCTGCTGTACCAAGCCACCGAGGAGGTGGCTGAGCTGCGGGCCCGGGAGGCGGCCAGCCTGCGGCAGCACGAGAAGACGCGGGGTTCGCTGGCGGCCCAGGCCCAGGCTTGGGGCCAGGAGCTGAAGGCTGTCCTGGAGAAGTATAACACAGCCTGCCGCGAGATGGGGCGCCTGCGCGAGGCCGCGGCCGAGGAACGTCTCCGGAGCCAGGACCTGGCGGCTCGGGCCTCTGAGCAGGAGCGCCAGGCCAGCGAGGCGCGCGCGCGTGCAGAGCAGTTGGAGAAAGCAGCCGAGCAGCTGAAAGAGAAGGTGGAGCATCTCACTGGGGCTTGCCGGGACCAGGAGGCCAAGGTGAGCAGCTGGGCACCAGAGCGCACCGTGGAAAGTTCCCGTGAGTTCGGGGCTTTGCTAACCTGAATCCAGATTAAAGCCTTTGGTCAGACTGAAGCCCCAACATAGCACTGATCCTTTGCATGGTCCACATGATGCTTTCCCGGGACTAAGTGGGTTGGAGTTGAAATTGGAGGTGAGGAAAGGTAGATACAGAAGACAGAAGTGGGTTAGGTACTCAAATTCAGGACTCAGGGTTCTGAAACAGTGTGCTCAGGGGATCGATGGCCTGTGCAGTCTCGCGGATGATTTGCATTTTGACTTAAACGGTGTATTAACTTGGGAAGAAGCCTTATAGTTTAATGGCTTGCTGAGGTTTTCCTCAGCTCTGTTCTTCCCTCCCACTTCAAAATGGTTTCTTTCGCAAATTGGGTTGCAGTGGTACATTCCTGTAATCCCAGCGACCTGGGAGGCTGAGTCCGGAGGAGGATTGCAAGTCCCCCCCTCCCCACCCAGCATCAATTTAGTGAGACTCTGTTTCAAAATAAAATATGAAAAGGACTGGGGAGGGCCGGGGTTGTACTCAGTGGTAAAGCTCTTGCCTACCATGTGAATGGCACTGGGTTTGATTCTTAGCACCACGTATCAAGGTCCATTGACAACTAAAAAAAAAAAAAAAAAGGACCAGGGAACCAGGCACGATGGAGGCCTGTGATCCCAATGGCTGGGAGTTTGAGAATGGAGGATCTGGAGTTCAAAGCCAGCCTCAGCAAAAACAAGGCCTAAGCAACTCAGTGAGACCCTGACTCTAAATAAAATACAAAATAGGGCTGGGGACATGGTTCAATGGTAGTTAAGACTCTCTAGACTGAGATTGTCTGGATTGAATTCCAGTTTCAGAACTCAGGCTGGGGTTGTAGATCAGTGGTAGAGCACTTGCCTAGCATGAACAAGGCCCTGAGTTCAACCCCTAGAACAGCAAACAAACAAAAAACTCTCCTTATCGTTATCTGATCTTAGGCAGATTATTTAACATCTCTAAGCCCCAGTGTTCTCCCCTACAAAATGAGCTTCATAATAGTGTAATTGTGAGGAGTACATTAAATAAAGTATTTATCTAAAATGCTCAGAATAATTTTTGGCACATGGTAAGTACTCAATAAAGAGTAGTTATTACTATTCCTACTATCACCATGCCTATTACTGCTGGTTACTATTAACTGCATTTGTGTCTCTACCTCCTGAGACACAAAGGACTCATCTTCATTTTCATCAAGTGTCAATAGCCAAAGTGGGTTAGGATCCAGTACTGAGTTAAGAACATGAACTATGGAATCAAAGAGATATTGATGCTAATCATGATTTTATCACTTAGTAGCTGTATGATTTTGACAAATTACTAAACTCAACCTCCTTATCTACAAAATGTAGATAATAATATTTACCTCTGAAGTATCATTCTTTTCAGAAGAAAGGCTGTATTGGGCATAAATGAGACAATGTGTGTAAAAGTATCTGGCATATATTAAATAGCCAGTAAAAGGAGGTGATCTTTTCCTCGGTGGCATTTGGGGTAGGAGGAGAGGAATGAATTGGTCCTTACTGGTTCCCTTTCTTTCCTTTTGGCCTCAGATCAAGGAGTTGTTGAAGAAGTTGGAGCAGCTTTCAGAGGAGGTTCTTGCAGTTCGGGGTGAAAATACTCGCCTTGCCTTACAGTTGCAGGTATGTTTTGACCCTCAGGAAAATGGATATTGCTAGAGAAGAGGGTGGACAGTGGAAGTGATGGGTATGTGGGAGACACTCTGAGAGCTGCAGAGGCCTAGCCAGGCAGTGGTCCAGACTGAGCTAGCGATGGGCCAAGGGAGCTAACCTAGTAAAGCTGACCATTTTCCTTTATTGTTCCTTAGGCTTGGGTGAGTGTTGAGAGGGTGGGCACATGACTTCCCATTGATACTCATTTCCAGGATTCCCAGAAAAACCATGAAGAGGTCATCTCCACCTACAGGAATCATCTGCTGAATGCTGCTCGGGTGAGCATGGTAGAGTTTTGAGGGAGGCAGACACAAAGCTGGTAGGGAATGTTGCATTAGAGGTCTCTTCTTGTTCCTGTACAGTTTTGCTGTTTCTCAGAGAGCTGGATCCATTGCCAGATCTCTGGATCTCATTAGGCAGATCAATAAAGGTTGTATGTGGGGCTGGGATTGTGGCTCAGTGATGGAGTACTTGCCTGGCATGTGTGAGGCTCTGGGTTAGATCCTTAGCACCATATAAAAATCAATAAATAAGATAAAGGTATTGTGCCCATCTACAACTAAATTTTTTTAAAGAGATTGTTCATGAATGTGAAAAGAAAAGAGAGGTATTTGTGTCTCATTTTTTTTTTAAAGTTTTTAAACAGATACAACATTTTTTATACCTTTCTTTTGTTTACCCATTTTTATGTGGTGCTGAGGATCAAACCCAGTGCCTCACACATGCCAGGAAAGTCATCTACCACTGAGCCACCACCCCAGCCCCTGCAACCCCTTTTCAATTGCCTGATCCATTGCAGAGCCTTTTCCTGTCCCTGATACCACTATTCAGTTTCCTCCTGAGGCTACTTAGCCCTAATTAAGTACGAAAAGCTAGGTGGCTTGTTCCTTTATGAGGAATGATAACTATGAAGAGTGGAACACTGTAGAATGTGTAGCAGGTGCTTTGCTTCACAATCATAGTTGTAACCCTCACAGCAATCCTGAAAATAGACATCAGTATCTTCCCACGAAGGCAGGAGACAACTATGGAAAAGTTGACTGCTTAAAAGATAAAGTTATAAGTGAAGATAACCAGTAAATGGCATTCCACTGTACACAGATTCCACAGAACACCTCCTTTACCTGTGTCTCTGATTTCTGTTCTCCATCTCCATTGTGTCTTTCCTGCTACCTACAGGGCTACATGGAACAGGATGTGTACACTATCCTACTTCGAATCCTCAGCATACAGGAGGAGTGAGGCAGCCTTGTTATGTGCCCTCAGAGAGAATGGGATTTCTTTGTTGTGAGTTGTGGATTGAGGATGAAGAGGGATGTAGCTTGGGAAAAATGAACTGGGAAAGGAGGCTTATGGAAAGGAATTGGTGAGTCTCCTTTTACCCCTGTGGTGACTGACACTGCAGAGTTCTATGAAGCATAGAGCATTTGAGTTAAGGACACTTGACAAGACAGTGTGGGAAATCACTGGATGGAGTCAGGAATCTGAGCAGGTGGAGTGTGGGGCAGACTTATGAAACGGAGATGGAAAAGAGAACTTGGGTGACTCTCCTAAGGTCTGGGGTATGGAGATGCCAGTGAAAGACCAATAGTGGAACAGTGGCGTCAAGGTTAGGGCAGGACTCTACAAATTCCAGAATTTCTCCTTCATTCAAAGAACAGTTATTCCCTTATCTTCTCCCCACCTCTATGAAGGTGACTTTCTCCTTCAGTCCAGAAAGATAAGGGTTCCCTTTAGCATGTTGACATGGGGAGGAGGAGACGAGGACATGGAGGTGTGTGTATTTCATTCTTGAATTTCTTCTTTCAGGGAATAAGAGCATCCTTGGTTTACAGAGACTCTATCAAGCTGTGGTGGGGGGGGGGGCGTTGGCCATTAGGAGTGGTGCAGGTGGGGCTTCTCCTGACGAATGGACCCCCAGACCTGAAAATATGCATCCTGGAATCAGCAAGCATGAGACAAGAGGTGTGGGTGGAAACCAGGGGTATCTATGGAAAATAAAGCAGGAGGCAGGATGATGCTGGGTGTCATTGGTTTTTTTTTTTTTTTCCTGTCTAAAGGGGTGGGGGATGAAATCTTGTTCATTCCTTTGTCCTTTAAAAACAAGTTTTAAAAGCAGACTTTATATTTAGAGCATTTTTAGGTTCATGGCAAAACAACAGAATGTACAGAGATTTCCTATATGTACCCTGTCTCACATGTATATAGACTCTATGTACATTGTCAATATCCCTTACTAAAGTGGCGTATTTTTTATAAGTAATGAGCCTACATTGACACATTATAAGCCAGAATCCATCAGAGGTAATACATTAGGATTCACTTTTGGTGTTGCATATATCATGGGTTTAGATAAATTTGTATTGGCATATGTTCACTATTTATGTAATAGTTTATAGTAGTTTGTTTTGATGTGTGTGTGTGTGTGTGTGTGTGTGTGTGTGTGTGTAAGTGAACTACTTAACCAGGGGTACTCTACCACAGAGCTATACCCCAGGCCTTTTTTGTTTTTGTACCAGGGATTGAATCCAGGGGCCCTCAACCACTGAGCCATATCTCTAGCCCACCCCGCACCCTGCCTTTTTTTACTTTTAGAAACTGAGTCTCACTGAGTTCTTGGGGCCTTGCTAAATTGCTGAGACCAGCTTTGAACTTGCAATCCTCCTGCCTCCCAAGACACTGTGATTACAGGTGTGTGCCACCATGCCCAGCAAGACCTTTTTGATTTTTGAGATTCATTAAGGTGCCATGATTGGCCTTGAATTTGTAACACTTCCTGCCTTAGCCTCTCGAGTAGCTGAGATTACAGACCTGCACCACTGTGCCCTGCTTAATCCACAGTCTTTTTAAAGAGTGCTCAAGAGAACTGGATTTTCTTTTAAGATGTTCAATTTAAAATTTCCTATCATGTATTAAACAATGTGTCTAGGTTTGATACATATGGCCTCAAGTGATCACCCTTCTTTGTCCCAGGTACAAAGAGGGATATAAGTCTGATTCCTGAGAAAAAGAGAAAGAGATACCCAAATTTTGCAGCTTCTTTTTGGTTCTGTTCTGGGATTGAAAGACTATCTCTCAGTCACTTCCCCCAGTATCCACTCCTTCCTTCCCCTCCTCCAGCCAGGCTGCTAGGTGAGATTGAGTTCTTGCAAAATTTGGAATCCTGGTTTGGTGGCTAACACTAGGATCCCTCCCCATTCCATCTCTCAAGCCCGCCCTCTGCTGGGTTACCCTGGGTCAGACAGCAGTGGTTTGGCAGTAAAGACACTGGACTGAGGGAAGAGTGGGGAGAGGTGTTTCTGTGGCAACGGGAGGGGGGGCTACACAAGGGCTGCAGAGACTGGCTGAGGGGGGAAACATCTGAAATGTGTAGATGAGATCCTAGAGAAGGTGCAGATCAGTTTTAGAGTTTATGTGAATGAGTATAGGATTGCTTTAAGGCAGAGGGAGAATGGAAAGAGGAGGGATTGATGGAGATGTAGGGAGAAGGGGTGCAGCTGCCCAAGGAGGAGCATCAAAAGAGTCGGAGTCATTTAAGGGGAACAGAGCTTCTCTTTTCCTTCCTGCTCTTAGAGTGCCCAAAGTGTATCAAAGAACTGTTAAGTTCCTCATTATATATTGGGTTTCTGGATGGGAAGAATGAAGAAACTGCAGAGAGTGGGAGCTCATTTGGCTAAGCTCAGTATGAGTCAGGAAACAGCTTTGGTAATGGAAGCCAGGTCTTTGGCTCCCTCCAGGGCTTCTGGAAGCTTATCCCAGGATGGCTGGCCTACAGAAGTGGTGAGTGATATTGTTAACAGGAGTGGAACCCTCCCCAGTCCCTGGTTTTCTAAAATAGTCTCCTTCCATACAATCCTATGAAGTGTTATCCCCACCTCCAAACCCTGAAGTTTTCCTTGATTTCATAAATCAACCTTTTCTTCCCCCAAAGTAACTATAACCCTAATGTCCCTTCCTGTTTAATAAGACTTTAGTAGGGACTTATGATTCTCCCTTCCACTCACCTCCTTCTCCCCGCTTCAGACAGTAGGAGTGTGTGGGCGAGAGTAGGTGGAGCCTGGTGGGCCACAATGAGGTGCAGACTGTTTTTGAATGCTCTTAATCTGGAACTTGGTCTTGATCGGCAGTTTCCCTCCCATTAATTTATAAAACAGATATCCAAGGCGTCTCCTATATGCTCAGTCCTGGGGACAGAGTATGAACAGCACATAAATGGTTTTTGTACTTAATAGAGCTTGCACGGAGGATGAGGTTCAGGTCCCCAGTTTTGTGTTGTCCTGTAGGATGGCTAGAATTTATAACCATGTGTATATGTGTGTGGGGCTAGGGATTGAAACTAGGGCCTCATGCATGCTAAGGACAAATACCACCCCTGAGCTACACCCCTATCTCCAACCTCAAATTATTTTTAAAGGAGATTCTTCCTTTATGAAATCACTAAGAATCAAGGTGAGGCTAACTTTCTTTTAAATTTTTACAGCTTTATTGGGGTATAATTGACATGCATAAGTTCCATGTATTTAAAGTATACAATTTGACATGTTGTTTTATATGTGTGTGTGTGTGTGTGTCCCACAAAATTACCATACAATCAAAATAATGAAGATAACCATTACTCAAAAATCCTACCCCCGCCCCCCCCCCGCTTTTGGTTACCAGGGATCAAACTCAGGAGCACTCAACTACTGAGTCACATCCCCAGCCCTATTTTGTATTTTATTTAGAGACAGGGTCTCACTGAGTGCTTAGCGCTTCACTTTTTTTTTTTTTTACTGAGGCTTTGAACTCACAATCCTCCTGCTTCAGCCTCCAGAGTCGCTGGGATTACCAGCGAGAGCGACCTCACCCGGCCCCATTCCTTTTTTAATCTTCCCTTCTCTCCACCCCACAACTACTGAAAATTCTAGAAAACACTAATCCATAGTAACTTGAGTTTAGAGGACTTAACAGAACAACAAAAAAATGAACTTGGGGCTGAAGAAGGCTCAGATGTTGCAGGAAACAATTGGGATTTAGAACCAAATACTTAGCCAAAGTTTACCTTGAGGGGCCTACCAGTCAAGCAGCAGTACAGGGAAGGAAAGACCTGAGTGTCAGGAGAGAGTGGCTGTCTTCCCCAGGAACACCACCAAGTAGCTGGGCAGGGTCCACTTGACAGGTAATTAGGAATATTGCTAAGCTAGCACCTTCAGTCTTACGGCTTGGGTTGGAGTACATGGGAATGATCACATTGAAAGCATAGGCTCAATGAGGGGATTATTTCTAATATTTATTAAAGCTTTTTTATTTGTAAGGCCAATTATAGACATGTCTTTGCTAATACCTGAGTTTTTCTTGCAAGGTACTTATTTATATCCTCACACCTAATAATCCCTAACCAACACTCAAGTATTTAGAGCCCCCCCACCCCCTTTGAAAGTAATTATTGAACAAATAACATTATTCCTTAGGCCCCAGACAACTATAAAATGCTGCAAGTTTTTCCAGACTGAAGTATGGATACACTGCCCTAAGGTCGTTATCTCCACGGATATAGAAACGGATTTACTCTGCAATCGCGAGTAATAACGGGTTTAGGGCCTCTGGAGGAAGTCGTGTAGGCAGTTCTGAGAGGGCCAGAGAGATTACTTTTGTAAGAAAAATCTTTCCTATGTTCATTTTCGCTGCACCAAAGGTGTGGGATACATTTGGCTTTGGGGCAGTGGATGGAGGTCCACAGTAGAGCTAAGGGTTGGGTCTTCCCCTCGGGAGAAAGAGGTCTCAATCCAAGAAGGAACCTCGTAGCACGCCAGGGTCTCGGCCCGCCCCTAACCCGCGCAGCACTGCGAAGGGTCGCGGAGGAGGTGGGAACGCCGAGGTGCCACGACCCCGTCCCGCCGGAGGCCCCCGCACGTGGAGTTCGGTGCCCCGCGCCGGTCCGAC
>NW_026000058.1:878906-887794 GCF_001458135.2 Marmota marmota marmota | reverse complement strand
TATAAGAGACAGGCTCCAGCCCTCGCGGGAGAACCCCCACCTCCCGGCCGCCTGTCCGCAGGGGGTGTGGGGGGCGGGCCTCTGTTCTCCCGGGAGGCCAGCAGGCGGCGTCCACAGGTGGTCCGCAGGGTACCTGGGCTGGTGATCCCCGTGAACCCTTCCCCCTTAGGTTTGATTCTGTTTCCCTCCCAGAGAACAGGGATGACGGAGGTGGCTACGTAATGATGCCAAGAAAGGACTTGGGGGACTTATGAGCATCGAACTCTGACCGAAAACCCTGGCCATAAAGCCCCAGAGGCTTGGGGACGATACCTGGGGGGACTGAGGTGGCTGGGGAGGGAGGAGCAGGGTGCGCAGTGCTCCAGCCACTGGCCCTTTTCTCCTCTGTGGGCCGCCTGCCCCGAGTCCTGTCTTCTCCCTCATTCTCCTGCCTTCTGTCCTTTTCCCAGGAGGCTGGGATGGGTCTCAAAGTCTGAGAAAGAGCAGCAGAGGAGATAAGCAGCTTAAAGGGGAGTCTAGGCTACAGGCAAGGATGGAGTAGGAGGCCTTAATGGCTAAGGCTGTCTGCCATCCTCTGCCCCCACCGTCCAGTTTCCAGGGGTGTGGAGAGGGTCGCTCTGGCTCTGGGAAGAGGTGGTGGTGGTGAGGCTGAGCTGAGTGTTGCTGAGTGGCCAGGACAGCTGCTTGGCAGTAATCTACTAGTTGTGAAGCACCCTTCCGATTAACCCTGGAGGGAAAGGCACTGCTCGCTCGCTCCGCTCGCCGGGCAGCCGCAGCCCAGTGCTCTTAGCTAACAGGCTTGTGCACGGTGGGATTCCCAAGCTTCTCTCTTCTTCTCACAGCACATGGTGATGAGTTTCCGGGTATCTGAGCTGCAGGTGCTCCTTGGCTTTGCTGGCCGGAACAAGAGTGGACGGAAGCACGAACTCCTAGCCAAGGCCCTACACCTCCTCAAATCCAGCTGTGCCCCCAGTGTCCAGATGAAGATCAAAGAACTTTACCGCCGTCGCTTTCCCCGGAAGACCCTAGGGCCCTCTGATCTCTCTCTGCTCTCTTTGCCCCCTGGCACCTCTCCTGTAGGCTCCCCTGGCCCTCTGACTCCCATTCCCCCAGCCCTTTTGGCTCCTGGCACCCTTCTGGGCCCCAAGCGTGAGGTGGACTTGCATCCCCCTCTACCGCAGCCCGTGCACCCTGATGTCACCATGAAACCATTGCCCTTCTATGAAGTCTACGGGGAACTCATCCGGCCCACCACCCTTGGTATGGCTCTCTGTGATCCCTCAGTGTTCCTGGACTCCAGTGTAGGCTGGACTCCTTCCTTAGATTTCAGTTCTGTGGGATTAGAAATCTGGGATGGAAGCAACTTCTGTGGCTGCCTGTGCATGGACTTGGGAATAACTGCCCCTTTGTGTCCTTAGCATCCACTTCTAGCCAGCGGTTTGAGGAAGCGCACTTTACCTTTGCCCTTACACCTCAGCAAGTGCAGCAGATTCTTACATCCAGGTACCTCTCTCTTAGTCCTCCTCCCTTATCCTTGGACTCTGCCTTCTTTCTTTTTTGTTCTCCTCCTTATTCATCCTCCTATACCTGCTTGTCCTTCATTTGTATATTTCTTCCCTATTCTCTGGACATCAACTTTGACTCTGTCATTCACCCCTCCATCTGGAGGCTGATATCTTTCTCCCTTTTACAGAGAGGTTCTGCCAGGGGCCAAATGTGATTATACCATACAGGTGCAGCTAAGGTGAGTTAATATTCCCTCTCTACCCTGCTGGGCTCCTAGTAGGGTGGGAGTGAAATAGGGGTTTGATAGATATACCTAGGAGGTAGCCTTGCTCTGCCACTGTCCACTTGTCTTCTAATTAGTTATACATGACAGTAGAATGCATTTTGACACATTGTACACAAATGGAGCACAACTTCTCCTTCCTCTAGCCCTGGGACTGTTGGATGCTTAGGGCTGTAGATGATCATGATTGATTTTCTGAGGTTCCCTGCCTCTCTGCCAGATTCAACTCCAGTAACTGCCTCCCACCTTTTATCTTTTGTCATTCTTCACCAGGTTCTGTCTCTGTGAGACCAGCTGCCCCCAGGAGGATTATTTTCCCCCCAACCTCTTTGTCAAGGTCAATGGGAAACTGTGCCCCCTTCCGGTAAATGCCTTTTCCATCTCCTGACAGTAACCCATTCCTGTTTTAGTTCATAAATAACAACTATAAATCTATTATGAGAGAGATATTCCCAGTACAGTGTCTGCCACATAATAGGCACTCAATTTATTGATAGAGTTGATATAATCTAGAGAGTATTAAAAACTGCTGTAATCCCAGCAGTTTGGGCAGCTGAGGCAGGAGGATCACAAGTTCAAGGCCAGCCTCAGCAACTTAGTGAAGCTCTAAGCAACTTAGTGAGACCTGTCTCAAAAAAAAAAGGGCTGGGAATGTAGCTCAGTGGTAAAGGGCCCCTGGGTTCTATCCCCGTATTGCTTGTGCGAGCGTGCGCGCACGCACACACACACACACACACACAAAGGGACAAAGGGTGTGGGGGATGTAGCTCAGTAGAATGGTATAATGCCCTTGGGTTCAGTTCCCAATACTGCCAAAAAGAAAAAAAGATACAGCTAAACAAAAGTTCTATTAGGACTCAGAGAAGTGACATTAGATTTCAATCCAAAGGTTCAGGGAAGACTTCTTTTTTTGTGTGGGGTGGGGGTACTGGAGATTGAACCCAGGGGCACTCAACCACTGAGCCCCATCCCCAGCCTGTTTTGTATTTTATTTAGAGGCAGGTCTCACTGGAGTTGCTTAGTGCCTCACTTTTGCTGAGGCTGGTTTTGAACTCGTGATCCTCCGGCCTCAGCCTCTCAAGCTGCTGGGATTACAGGTGTGCACCATGGTGCCTAGCAGGGAAGACTTAAAAGTCAAAGCCCTAGAGCTCTATGTAGAGGAAGTGAGGTATCCCTGTTCTTCCTCCTAAAGGACTTAGTGAGTGGGTTCGAATTTCCTTGGTCAGTAAGTAAGCTCTCCTTTCTTTCCAGGCATGAACCCCCTACACAACCTTAGGTAATATCCCAGTTTTGTGTGTCACTGAATGGGTCATGAGTGAGCCGACCTCTCCCCCAGGTGGTCAGCAACCTGAGACAAGGTGTCTTTTGTTGTCATAGCAGAGCCCCTTCCCAGAGCCACCTCTCCACTGACCAGCTCCTCCCTTCCTCAGGGTTACCTTCCTCCCACCAAGAATGGGGCTGAACCTAAGAGGCCCAGCCGCCCCATCAACATTACACCACTGGCTCGACTCTCAGCCACTGTTCCCAACACCATTGTGGTTAATTGGTCATCTGAGTTTGGACGGGTGAGCAAAACTAAAACAGGGTGCCCGGAAAGGCCTACAGGAGATGAAGGGAAATCATCTCTGTTCTTCATGGGACAAAAGAGGGTGGTGGTGGTGGTGGTATGAGAAGCGGAAGCTGATTTTCTCCCTCTGACTCCCTCCTCCAAGTAGAATTACTCCTTGTCTGTGTACCTGGTGAGGCAGCTGACTGCAGGGACCCTTCTACAGAAACTGAGAGCAAAGGGCATCCGCAACCCAGACCATTCTCGGGCCCTGAGTGAGTAGCATCCTTTTCCTCTTCCCCCTCTGATTTGGACCTCAGTCTTCATAATACCTTTCTTGTGACAACTCCCTTCTCTTTTCACACGAACTCCAACTCTCTCCTGACTCCCTGCCAGTCTTCATGTGAGAAGCCAGACCGTGCCCAGGATGGATGGGACCTGGGTTCTCTGGACTGGAAAGCAGCTTCAGTCCCTTCTAGGTCATCTCTGATGTAGCCATGTTTGAACCACTTCAGGAATTGGGAGTCTCTCCCTCACACCCAGCCTTTGTAACCCAGATCTCAGACCATCCACGTGACCAGTCCAGTGATCCCCAAAGACTCTCCACCCAGCTGCCTTAGCCAGGGCCCCACCAACCCCGGGGCTTCCTTCCGCCTTACTGATCCTATGGCTCTGGCCTCACTCTTGTTTCAGTCAAGGAGAAATTGACGGCTGACCCTGACAGTGAGGTGGCTACTACGAGTCTCCGGGTGTCACTCATGTGCCCGGTGGGTACCAGGGGAGAAGGGAAAGGGGAGGGAGGTCGGGCTAAACCTCTGGACTCTGATGAGTGTTCTTAGGGATGTGAGAGTGAGGTTTTCTGGAATGAAACCAGAGTGAAGACTCTGACTAGAAAGTTCTCTCCTCAGCTAGGGAAGATGCGCCTGACTGTCCCATGTCGTGCCCTCACCTGCGCCCACCTGCAGAGTTTCGATGCTGCCCTTTATCTACAGATGAATGAGAAGAAGCCAACATGGACATGTCCTGTGTGTGACAAGAAGGCTCCCTACGAATCTCTTATTATTGATGGGTAGGGTCATTTTTCTTCCTCTTAGCTAGGCATCCACCAGGACCCTCTTGACATAAATGGCTTAACTTCCCGTCACATGAACTCCAGCTCTCGCTCTGTCCCCTTTAGCTGTACATTCACAAATGTACATACATGCAGACATGCACATGTGTGAGTGTGACAATATTAAGGAATATGTATGTATGAGGCCTAGTGCTGAGCACTTTGTGTGCCTTATCTCATTGAATCCTCCTAATGACTTTGTGAGATAGCTGCCATAGAGGAAATTGAGGCCTAGAGAGATCGAGTCTTGCTCAAGTTTATACTGTTAGTAGGGCAGTTATAACTGAACCAAATTGTTATGACATATTGCTTATAACAACTATCTCACCTTCCACTGAGCATAGCAATAAAGTTCATTTGAGGGTCTGGGTGTGCTAATCCAGTTAGATTTTTTTTTTTTTCCTTACAAGCAAAGAATATTTTATTCCCCACAAGTAAAGATTTTTTTTCATAAGCAAAGAATTTCTTTTTCTTAGTTGATCTTATCCATCTTCTAGAGTCTTCATATGGATCTTGCTTGCAGTGTGTTTTTTGAGATGGTTTAAGAAGTTCTGTATCTCTTTTTCTATCTTGTTCCTAGAATTATACCTAACAAGTGCTCAGATTGTATTTATGTTAAAACCTAACAGCAAAAGCTTGCAAAGTTCTTTTACATATATACTTACTTTGATTTCAACAGTGACTCAGAGGTCTAGTAGGGTGGATATCCCTATTTTACAGATGAGGAAACTGAGTCACAGGAAGGTGAGTCACAGAACTGAGTACTGTGCAGCCATCTCCCGGCCTCATAAATGCCCATCTTTCCCTTCCTCTAGTTTATTCATGGAGATTCTTAATTCCTGTTCGGATTGTGATGAGATCCAGTTCATGGAAGATGGATCCTGGTGCCCAATGAAACCCAAGAAGGAGGCATCTGAGGTTTGCCCCCCGCCAGGGTATGGGCTGGATGGTGAGTGACCCCCTGTCCCCCAGCTGAGCTAAATCTCAGATGGCCCTTTTTCTAAGACAGTCCTCTCACCACCTACAGGCCTCCAATATAGCCCAGTTCAAGAGGGAAATCCTTCAGAAAATAAGAAGAAGGTTGAAGTTATTGACTTGACAATAGAAAGCTCATCAGATGAGGAGGATCTGCCCCCAACCAAGAAGCACTGTCCTGTCACCTCAGCTGCCATCCCAACACTACCTGGAAGCAAAGGGTAAGAGGATCTACAGCAAAAGGGACAATGGAAGAGTCGGGAATGCTTTCTGATCAAACCCGGAGGCCGGGAAAGGTGGAGAGGGTAGAGGGGACCTGGGAAGCCGGCCTGGGGGACGGTGTGGTCCACTAGCTGCCCCAGCCCCTGCTTTCCTTACAGAGTCCTCACACCTGGTCACCAGCCCTCCTCGGTGCTACGGAGTTCTGCCATGGGCACCTTGGGCAGTGATTTCCTGTCTGGTCTCCCACTACATGAGTACCCACCTGCCTTCCCCCTGGGGGCTGATATCCAAGGTATGACACTGATGCACAGATGGGACCCTGCTCCTTTGCAAAGTCTCCTGGGTCTCCTCTAAGAAGCCACCATCCACAGAACTTGTCTTTTGGCAGTGAAGGGGTCAGATAGGAAGTTGATTTTGATTTTTCTTTTCCTGCCAGGTTTAGATTTATTTTCTTTTCTTCAGACTGAGAGTCAGGTAAGTGGTTCCTTTCTCCATGAAGATCTGAGATCTCTGAAGCTTCCTTTCTAGGCACTGAGGGTACCCTGATCTCTGCCATTGTCCCTGGGAACTCAGTCTTCTCTGTGAGGGAGGGAGGATAAAGGTAGCTTATTTCCCTCCTCGGCCCCCACTAGTACTTCCTCAGATTCCTACCTGTTTTCCTGGATCCTGTCACTGTTCTTTGAGGATTTTTAGTGTCCTTCCGCCCCTGCCTGCTCGCCTTCACACATCCTGTGCACTTAAAGCACTGGGTGTACCCCGCCGCCGCCCAGGCCCACATTTCAGACACCTCAAGGCCAAGAACCTGGTGTGCTGGAGGGGCTGTCTCCAGGCAGCGTGAAAGGGAGGGGTGTGGGAGAGCAGGCAGAGCCACAGAGGTCCTACGTCTGGAGAAACAAGAGCCCTTGAAACCCACAGGGGCTCACTGACCCCATGAGACATTTCTGAGCTGAGTTATGGGAGGTGGGTGAGTTGGGATAGACCCTAAACTGTGCCCTTGATTCCTCCAGCACTATGGTCCTTCCGTCATCACCTCGCTAGATGAACAGGATGCCCTGGGCCACTTCTTCCAGTACCGGGGGACCCCTTCCCATTTTCTGGGCCCCCTGGCCCCCACACTGGGGAGCTCTCACCGCAGCTCCACTCCAGCACCCTCTCCTGGCCGTGTCAGCAGCATTGTGGCTCCTGGGGCGCCCTTGAGGGAGGGACATGGAGGACCTCTGCCTTCAGGTCCCTCTTTGACTGGCTGTCGGTCAGATATCATTTCCCTGGACTGAGCTCCTTGGATTATGGAACCTTCACTGTCCTCCAACACTGAGCAAATATGCTGTGTGGACCCCAGCCCCTGGCCACTCTCATCCCTCGGGGGCTTTGGCCAAAGGCCACACAGACCTTCAAGGACACCTACTTTGGCCTCATCTCTGCCTAACAAAGCCAGCAGCAAAAGGTTAATATTTAGCTTCTTTTAAAGGACATTGGGGTCTGTTTGGGGAATGTTCTTTAGATGGTGGCACGTTCCTTTGCTGTGTTAACCCAGGCAGTGGGGGGCAAATGAGATGGGGTGGCAGTTGGGGAAGGGTTGGAGCCTCCTGGGGAAGGGGCCTTTTTTTTTTGTCTGTGAGATGCCCTCTCTGTCCCCCAAGCCCAACCATTCATACTTTTCATGTCCATTCCGTTCCCTTTGGCCACACAGGCGGCAGGACAGACAGGCAGTTTCAGAGATGGACAAAAAAACCCTCTATTTTGTGTTGTGGATTTTTTTGTACATAAACAGAAAACTCCCAAATACTCCAAAGATGACTTTCCTGCCCCTACTTCCCAGTATGACTGAGTAGGAGAGAGGCCTTAAGTCAAGATCCCCAGGGTTTGAGAACAGGGAGGGCCCAGCCGCCGGCCTGGGTCTCTCTCTATTTATATGTTTAAGTTCACAGCGTGTCTGAACACTGACCAGCCTGGGGCCTGTGCCTCTGGAGGCCCACCTGTGCCTCTCGAGGCCCATGGCCCTGGGCTTCGCCCTGGCTCATTTTGCACCTTTCCTGGCAGGTGGGAGGACCCTTGTGCCCTCCTTCCCAATCTCTTTTCTCTGGCTCCTCAAGGGCCTGGAACCTATGTTGTAATTTTACTTTTTACTTTCAAAGTTGTAGCAAAGTTCTCACCATAATAAAGGTTGTGAATGTTCTGTGAGTGTCGTGGAGGTGGGCTAGGGAGGGGGTGGGCACTTCACTTTCCATATCCCTGGGTTGGGGGAAGAGGGTCCATGTTCCATTCTTCCTTTGATGGCCCTACATCCATGTAAGCTCCACTTTCACCTGATGGCGTGTTACGCTGAGGACTTCAAGAGCAGTTATTATTTATCCCTTCCTCTCCTCCATGCCCATAAGAACCCTAGACCATTCCAGCCCCAATGCCGTGGAGCCCTCAAGTCGTTCCTCATCTTTACCTGTGCAGATGTTGCAGCCATAGCCGGAGGGCAAACTTGTTTCCAGTGCTGATCCTCTCCTTGTCCTCCTCTGTGGTTGGGGTTGTCCACAGCAGTGTGGACGTGGGACCAGAGGTTGGGCTCCTCCATCCTCCTTTAGTTCTACTGCACTGCAGTGTGACAGCTCTTGTCTGAGTTGTCCCTTAGGGCTTGGAAAGGACTACTTTTTTTTTTTTTTTTTTTTTTTTAATTTTTCGATGTTGATGGACCTTTATTTTGTTCATTTATTTGTATGTGGTGCTGAGAATCGAACCCAGAGCCTCACACAAGCTAGGCAAGTGCTCTGCCACTGAGCCACAACCCCAGCCCCTAGAAAAAACTTTGTTAGGTCATGTTAGGTGGTTGGGTATTAATCTCATTTTACAGAAAGGCAAGAGATTCAAGGAGGTTGCCCTTAGTTGAGAGTCAAACTTAGGTCCTCATTTCTAACCAGTTGGAGTAAGAACCCTTGGAGTTTGATCTCGTGTATCTCTTAATCATCAGTGAACCAACTCACTCCCTAAATCTTCTCTACACCACAAAATTCCATTCTAAAGTGCCGCAGCCCGGCTGGCTGGGCAAAATAAGCGGAGGGTGACGAATAACTTGTGTACGTTGATACAGCAGGAGTAGGAGCCATTTATTGCAGGACAGGAGCAGTATTTATACATTCCACACAGCTTATCTAATTAGCATAAACTAGATACATCAGTCAACCAATAAGGAATCTCCACACTTAATGGCTTGTTTTTGTTACTTCTCAAACCACTCCCTCTGGCATTTTGCCAGG
>NW_026000058.1:872084-878464 GCF_001458135.2 Marmota marmota marmota | reverse complement strand
GGAAGTCGCGCGAAGCCTCCGAGGAAGGGCCCGGCCCGCAGGAGGCCGCGCGGTCGTGGGTCGCCGCCTTCCGCCGCGCGCCCTCTGGCGGCCCAGCGTGACCCCCGTCCTGTTGGGGACGGTCCCCGGGGTGCTGTCCTCAGGCCCCGGCTTCACCTCCTCCGACTCCTCAGCTTAGGACGACGATCTCCGCACGGACGCTCTCTGGGCTCTGGCCACCTGCCGCCACCGCACTGTGCACGCCCCTTAGAATCGATGACGTCCGTCCCCAAGTCACTCTGGCGACGTCTGGATGCCGCCACCTTCCCTCACCTCCCTCAGAACCGGGTGCCGCGGGTCCTAGGGCCTTACACTTCCCCAAATCTGACGTCTTGCTCTCTCCTCGGCCTGCAGAGCCCGATTCCCAGCCTTCCTCCCTCCTGCAGGCGCCATGTCCTGTCCCGAGTCGTCCTCTGCCAGGAGCCAGAATGAGCTCAAGTCGGTTCACTGCGATCACACGACGGTGGAGTTCACTGCCACCTACCGCACTGCACTCGGGGGGACCTGCTAAGGCAGGGCGGCTCCCACTCCTCCCCTCTCCCAGCAGTGACCGACCGTCAGCCCTCTCTCTAGCCTACATTCTGGCACCGCCCGCGCCCTATTTTCTAGTCCTCGCTATTTGTAGTTGGCACAAACCCCAGCCTCTACCCCTGTCACCTGGAAAAACCCTCACCCCTCAAGCCACAGATTGTCCCTTTCCTTTCTTGCCTCTGTGCACCTGGCACCGACTCCTCCACGCTCTCCGTGTACTCGGGTCTCTTCTCCCCGCCAGGCCGTAGGTACTCGGCTCTTTGTATCCCTGAGGTCTGGCTCAGTTCTTGGTACTAAGTTAACGATGGTGGGAGGGTTTTGTATATTGTATTTAATTAGCACTCTTGTTTTAAAGAGTTAGAGCAAACACTGGTTTGGATCATAAACAACATGTAACTGCTTTAAACGAATTGAAGCTGCTGGGACAAATTATATCCATGATAGTGAGAGAGAATTTAGAGTTGTCATTTTCCAGAGACCATGTGAAAAGGAAAGCAATAATTTACTGCTTGCTTATGAGAAGCCTGACATTGTGCTGTGTTCTACCTTCATATTTTCAGATGTACCAGAAGCCCAGAGCTGGCAAATGCGTCTGGTAACCACACATTCAAATGTGACTGCTTGAGCCAATCCACCTGTTAGCCCTAAAAATAGGCTTTCTCTCCACTTCATGGTAATCTTCCACATTCCCTACACAACGTGTGTATGTGTTAAAAATTACAGCTCAATGAAATAAACAACAGACTTTTGAAAATGGAATTGATGGCTTAGGGAGAAACTTCTATTGTGAGACATTCAAACACAGGCTTGGCTAACTTCTTGATAACAACTGATAAATCTTATAGATGATTAATTTTAATCATTTAAGGTTCTTTCTACTGCCAAGATTTGATGAGGGGAGAATATAGTGATGGGTCTAAGCCAGTCAGCAGACTTGAAAAAATACTTTTCCAGGTATATTCATAAAGGAATTTTCAGTATAAGAACCTGCAACTTATTCCACTTAAAAGAATGCATCCAGGCACCACCTCCTTTATTTTTCTTTCCATCCCCCCAGATCTTTTGAGGAAGATGCTTCTTCTGAGTCATTGTCTCTTCATGGTGCTCTCGATGTATGACTCCAGCAAGAAGATTGTTTCATCTACTTGGATCTCACTGGCGTCCAACCTGAGTGAAAAAGTAAAAGCATTTGCCCAGACCGAATGTTCATTAGTATATTTAAATTTAGAGGTTGGGGTAGGTGTGTCTTGGTTACCCTTGAGAATACTGGGTGGAAAGCAGAAGAACCAATAAATCACTTTTCATTTACTGAGCATCTTTTATGTGCCAGGCACTGTGGAGGCTGCTGAGTATGTATAAGATCAAGCCTCCGTTTTTAGGGAGTTTAGCCTAACTTGCAACCAAGAGAAAGACTAGCACACATAAAGGTGTAGGTAGAAGGAGCTAGTGTATTTTAAAATTGTGAGAAGAGTGGCTGGAGCGTAATGTTCGTGGCGATTGGGTTTTTTTTCCACCTAGGGAAAAACCACAGCTAACATCATACTTAATGGTGAAAAACCTGAGAGCTTTCCCCTAAGATCAGGAGCAAGAGTAGGATGTCTGTTCTTGCACTTCTACACAAAAATTGTTTTTTTTAAAAAGGTGTAGTTGGACACAATGCCTTTTATTTTATTTACTTATTTTTATGTAGCATGGATTGAACCCAGGGCCTTGCCTGTGCCAAGCGAGTGCTCTACCGATGAGCTACAACCCCAGCCCCCAAATTGGTTGTTTTTCTCTATACTAGCAATGAATGATCTAAAATAGGGACACACAAGTAAAAAACAAACAAAACAAAAAAAAAAAACTTGGGAATAAACTGACAAAACAGGTGAAGTCTTGACCACAGAAAACAGTAACTCATTGTTGAAGGAACTTAAAGATGACCTAAGTAGATGGGCAGCATGCTTGTTGTGCTCACAGGTAGAGGATTTTAATGTTAAGTTGGCAGTGTTCCCCAAGGCAGTCTGCATGTTCATCATTATCCTGATTCAGGTTGGTGATGAAGAGCAAGAAGACATGAAGGTAATACAGGCTGCTATAAATTGTGAAAGTCCCTGTGTGTCACACAAAGCCTGGCCTTTATACCATAAAGATAGGTAGTCAATAAATCATCTGAAATAGTGAGTTTAGGTTGGCCCATGTTAAGTTGAGGTCTGGCAGGGTATTGCGATGGATTTGTCTGGAAGGTATTTTGAAATATAGCTTGAAGCTATGATGCTTACTTGTTGACATTCCGTTTCAGGGTCTCCAGCTGCTGACGTTCAGGAGCTGTGATCATCTCTTCTATTTCTTGTAGCTGTGCCTCCTCTGCACCTGTGGCCTGCATAGATGCAATGATGGCTTCTACCCTCTGAGACTTTTCTAGTAGACGCCTGTCAGACAAACACAACTCTGAGGCTTCTTCCTTAACTCTGAGGTTTTCTTACCCTTTCTCCCCGAGGCACAAGTTCCCCTTTCACCATGTTCCTGATCAAAGTGGATAACAGCACCATTTAAAGACATTTTCTATAGACTTACTCTGCAAAAGTATTTGGGGGTATACTGGAAAAGTCTAGACTAATGCACGATTTATGCCAACCTAAAACAATGATTCAATTAACTAGACTAGTTATTGGATATCTGTCTCCATTTCTATAGAAAATTCCCTTTAGGCCTTTGATCTTGAAAAATGTAAATGACAAATGAAAATGCTACTCACTTGTTCTCTTTGGTTTCAAATTGCCTCCTTTCTATTAAGTTGGCTATGCTCTGAGGAAAGAGAAGAAAGACTAGAAATGCATATAGTTGTATTTAAATAGCTCAGCTAAAATGGGTAGAGGTGGCACAGGATGAAACGTCTCAGTGAAGGGAATGGGAAGAAACCACATGAGGTTACCTTGTAGCACCTGTGCAACAACATCCGGGCAGCTGATAGGACATTCACAGTATATAAATAGAAGGTCCTAGATGGGGCATGGTCTGGTGTTTTGGGAATTTCCTATTTGTCACAGAAAGAAAAATAAGAAAAATTGTACGATTTTTTCAGAATTGGCAAAGTAAGCACCCATTCCATTCAGAGTCATTCAATTCTCTCTTTCACTAATACTTTCCCCTTCCCTAGTTATCTAGTCGCTCTGTTTATGACACAATCAGCCACATGAAGACTGCATAGCCCTGATTTTTTCATTTGACCATCAGCATCCTGAGTGGGAAAGAAAGGAAAGGCAAATAATACTTACTGAGCAAACTCAACATGCCAGGTGGCTTATATTTGATCTTTACAACCAAACATATTCTTATTACCACAATCTGTCACCATTTTTAATGATGGTAGGTGACTTGTTCAATGTAACTGGGTAAGAGGCAGAGCTGTGATCTGCTCTAAAACCTATTCTACCTACTGCCCGATAGCGTCTCTGACATGGCTTTGCAAAGACCCAACATACGCTATTGATAGAGTTAAGGCTCAGGAAAGGACAGGAATGATGGGAAAAAAGGGAAGCATGGTGTTAAGGCAATTCCTTGGCTATCTTTCTTACTAGGCCAGTTAAAGCTCCACAGTATACTTTAAGTGCTTGTTATGTCTTTGTTAATAAATTTTTCTGTCTCATAGCTAGATTCAGAGTTTGCTTGGGGACTCAGTTTGCTTGAAACTCTACTTCAAGAGTTTTTCTCACTCTAGGACAGTTTTGCTGGTTGGCAATTATATGCGTGGCTACCTGGAGTGATATGAAATTTTCTGAGAGCATCTTATATAGCATATCCTTTGCCTCCTTTGCAGGAATCATTGCAAAGTCCTCCACCTGCTTCTGCTCCAGGTGTTTCTTTTGCAAAACTAGACGGAATATTCTGGCACAGCGAGATCCGAATCTGGAAAGAAATAAACAAAATAAATATCGTACCAATAAAAAAAAAAAAATATCAACATTAGCTCCTGGTCTTAGATGGTTGTTGTCCTAGTCCATAAGTGGAGCCAGGACCAAAAGGGAACAGCAATCAGAGAATTCCTTCACAGCTCCACAGGCTGGTGATGGTATTGTTCATCATAAAGGAGTCACCAACTGCTGACTCATTTGAGTGCCACAGTTGTTGTGTTACAAGACTTTAAAGAGCCTGGTTAATTTGCATCACCAGGAATTAAACAGTGTTTTTTTTTTTTTTTTTTTTACAGCACCTTTCACTGTTCTTTTCATGATGACCTACAAATCTATGTAGAGTAGAAATCCCAGCAGAGATTTTGTGGAAATTGACAAACTGATTTTTTATTTTATATAAAAATACCAAGGGTCATGAATAGTCAAGATAATCACAAAGAAATAAAAAGCCCATATTAGATATCAAGACATTGTAATACTACTAATTAAAAGAGCACAGTATTGATGCAGGGATAGATACACAGATGCACGACACTAAACAGAGCATCTATTCTTTCATTTAAGGTTTTGAAACAATTTCAGAAAAGTTGAAAAATGAATACAAAGAATACTTTATATCCGTCACTCCACTTTCCCCTGATGTTGCCATCTTGTGATTGATCTTAAAAAACTTTAAATTTGACATGTGAAGTTGTTTCTGTTTTATTTTAGTTTCCATTGCTATTTTCTCTACACCTGTGACCTTCTAAGGTTTTTTTTTCTGTTTATTAACTAGTTTACTTTTCTTCCTTGAACATGTTTTAGCCTGATAATTTCCATATCTTTGGAATCTTGTAAACTTGAGCTTTTATATTTAAATGCATTGCTCTTTGCCACCGGTGTACAAGTAAATTCAATTAATTATCTTTTAATTTTTTATGCAATAGTTTTGTATTAAGTATTGTAAGAATCTGTTCCTGTGTAGAGAACTATTTGTTCTAAATAGTGGCACATCATTTCTATTTTTTGAGAATGTATTGTGAATTCTGGAAAGGATCAGAAATCATATGTAGTCAAGTCAGGTGACCAGAATACAGATAAATAAAGGTCATTTTGGTAATAGAATGAACTACCCCAAAATAGCACCATTAGCAGCTGGGGTGATAATTGAAAATATTGTGATTTCTTATGTGATCAAGAATCTTCCTAAAAGCCAATTTAAAAAGCATTTTAAAACACTGGCATCAGTTGGATTATATGAGGTCCCATGAAATTAATTTGAAGGATAATAGGAAAAATTATTTTCGAATCCTGACTTTTATGACATAAGGCAGGGACACATGGCATAGAATTAAGAATCTGCAAATAGAATCAGAAGACCGTGTGAGCTCTGCTACTGTGAAGGTATGTGATCATTGGCAAGCTTTGTATTTTCTCTTTCAATGTATTTGTTGAGTGCCTACTATGTAGCAGACTTTATCCTGAGTGCTGGAAATATGTCAATAAACTAAAAAGTCAAATACCTTTACCTTATAGACTCTGTATTCCAGTTGTGCAAGACAACAAGTAAACAAAATAAGAAATGACATAGTAGATCAAAAGGTTATAAGGACCTTTGAATTGTTTAAGTAAGGAAGGGGCATGGGGAATGTGGGGTGGAAGGAGACATTTGCCATTTTATATTATTTATTTCTTCTTAATTTAAATTAATATTATTTTCTGGTATATAAAAACATAAAGATTATATTAATGGGGTATCATGTGATGTTTTGATACATGCATAAATCATGTAATGCTTAAATCAGTACAGTGTAAACATATCTTGCTCCTTAAACATTTATTATTTCTTTAAGGCAAAAACTGGAGAATTCTTTCTTGTATAGTGCTTATTGTCATCTACAGTCACCCTATGGCAGAGCTTCTGAATCTTAATAT
>NW_026000058.1:862411-871695 GCF_001458135.2 Marmota marmota marmota | reverse complement strand
GGGGGTGGGGGGTGGGGGAGTGAAGAGTAGTAGTAGGTGGGATCCATAGCTGTTCAGTGGAAAAATGGGGCAAAATGTGCCTTTACTGATTACTTACAAAATGATTAAATGCTTGTTCAAATGAGGTACGGATAGGAAGTGTCTAGCTCCAATCCCAATCAGAACGACCCCCTTACCTCTCCTGTACGACGGATTCCAGAGTGGCTGTGGCTAGAGATGCTAATGCCTTATGGAGGTCTTTATGTATAGAGGATTAAGGTCACTTAGTAATGTTTTAGCCTTGTCATTTTGACAGTTTTATTCCTAAGTTTCTAATTTATAATTAAAATTTAAGAGACATTTTATTTTTTACATTAGTTTTATTTATGGTATATTTCTTAAAATTTTAATTAATGAAAATGTTTGAGAATTTTGCTTAACTAAAATTTGGTTGAGTAAAATTTCTTTTTATTTTGTCATTAATGTAGTTAATTGAAAATTCATAGAAAAATAGAAAGTTACTTCAATTTTCTAATTTATTTAGTATAATAAACATCACCAAATCTTTCTTTCATAAGTCACCATTCTGCTTTAAAGCTCAGGGTACCATAATAACTAAGAATAATTGGTAGGAGTAGCACAGTGCTAGAGAGCTTGCCTAGCATATGTGAGGCACAGGGTTTGATTCTCAGCACTGCATATAAATAAGTTAATTAAATAAAGGTCCATCAACCACTAAAAAAATTTAATGAAAAAAGAATAACTGGTAAGGATACTGATGACATACATTCCTCCACCACTGTCGCCAGACTTTCCAACAAACTCTAGCTATTAAAAAAAAAGAGAAAGAGTGTTAACTGAATGGAAAGTCCGGTGATTCTGTTTCCAATGGAGTGAATCTGGCCAAGAGTCTGCAGCAAGTAGCTTTCCTGTCAGATGATGGTGGGGAAATTGTCTGAGCTGGCTAGTACAGAATGAGGCTATAGGAGAATGATACTAGGTGTCAGTGGCAGAAGTAAATTGTAAACAGAGGAGCAGGAAAAAAAAGTGCAAAAATAGACTTACAGGATCATCTGCCAGCAGAGTGAGATACTGATCAAGAACTTGCTTAGAGATGTTATAGCCAACCGGCAGGGATCTGAAGATCTACGGAGCAAGAGGGGACACTGAAAATGGGCTTGATCATTTAGGATTGCTAACATTAATAAAGATGTTTTAATTTTAGCTATCACAAGTATAAAAAAAAAGTTCAAAAAAATATTCACTGTAACACTGTTAAGGGTAAGAAAATAAGAAACAACCCAATGTTCAGTAATAAGGAATTAAAATAAACTACAGCATGGGCATTAATGTGATAGTCATAAAGAATGAGAATCTATAAGTACTACATATGAAAAAAGTAAGTTGTAGGGCTGAGGATGTAGTTCAGTGGTACAGTGCTTGCCTAGCACGTGAGAGGTCATGGGTTTGACCCTTCACCACAAAACAAAAAATGAGTACAATCTCATTTTTTTGGGTTAAAATAAAAATACATAGATCTACATATATGTTAGGCTATCTGTTAAAAAATGCTCTGAGTAAACATATATATCAAACTATTAACAGGGATCTCTGGGGCTGAGATTATGTAAAATTATGGATATTTTAAATTGATGTATATTACAGAAAATAAGAAGCATAGATCTTAAGGGTTCAATTTGATCAGTATTGATAATTGTATATACCCATGTAACTACCAGGCACAATAAGATAAAGAACATTCTACCACCCTCGAACCTTTGGGTAAATGGTAACTTTAAAAAATTTAGCCACAACATTCAATTTAAATAAATTATGAAATATAAATATTTGATATATTAAGCATTAATATTTTAAAGATAATACAAAATTTAGCTGGGTATAGTGGCATAAGCCCCCGTAATCCCAGCTACATGGGAGGCTGAGACAAGAGGATCACAAGTTCAAGACCAGCTTGGGCAACTTAGTAAGACATTGTCTCAAAATAAAAAAACAACAGGGGCTGTGGATATAACTCAGTGTAGAGTGCCCTTGGGTTCAGCGCCCAGTACAAACACAAACACAGACACAGACACACACACACACACAATTCAAACACAAGGGGTCAAATACAAATAATGCCCAAATGCTAAGGTTCTCAAAGATTCTTTTTTAATTTTTTTGAGATAGGATCTAACTATGTTGCCTAGATTGGCCTCAAGTGATTATTTTCCCTCAACCTATCCAGCAGCTGGGACTACAAGGTGCACATTACACACACTGCTAGTGAATTCTTAGAACAATTAGGAATAAGTTATATATGACAAATAAGTAGATTTTTAAAAGCTGGATCCCAAGAGACCAAGTATTTCAGTGCTCACCACTTGAAGGTAATCTAAATAATAAAAACCCTTTTCTTTCAAAGCTTGGACCTAGACCCTAGGCTCCACGTATGCTAATTGTTATAATATCCACAAGTCTTAGAAGCTAGCACAAAAACATGAAACTCACCTCATTGGAAGACAAGGGTTGGGTGAAGGGGGCACTAGAGGGAGTGGTAATCTCACTCATCCGGAGCATGGTCCGCACAATCTCACTGCTTGTCTGGGTTTGAAAAGTAAACTGGGATTCAGAATTAGTTGTGTTGCCCCAGATCTGGCTATGTGCCAAGGGCCACATCTGGCAACTGAATGACTTTATTCCCTATGATCACTGACAGACCCCATGTAGATACGACCTGGTCCATCCTGTTGGCAACTGCGCTCACAATGGCTTGGTCACGGAAGTGTTGGTGGAATCTCTCAAGGTTGGCCTGCCAATAAATCCCATCATCTGGCATGGGCTGAAGAGGAGAGAATATTAGAGAGAAACGTTTAAACAATGTAGAGTTTTCTGGTGAGGAGCTTGGATTTGACTGTTCACCGTTTCTTTTCCTCTACTATAACAACTAAATTGGTTGGAGAAAAATCATTCAATCATATGAATCAGTGTCTTGATAAATTCCAGCTTCAAACTAGTTCTCACACTAATCTCCAATCTATTTCTATTTTAACTCTTTTCCATTATCTCAAGTCTCCTACTTGGTTCTTTCTTTCTTACTTTTAGCTGATGATCTTGCCTTTGATTTCACAGAGAAATCAGAAGTCATTAAGTAAAAACTCACTTGACTTTGTGCACACATCCTCTTTCTTCCTTGCTTTAAAATTTTTTTTTTCTTTTCTTTTTTGGTAGCACTGGTGTGTGTGGGGGGTCAAACTCTGGGCCTTTGCACACTAGGTAAGTGCTCTATCACTGAGCTACATCTCCAGCCAGATCTCTACTGTTTATTTTAATTTTTGACATGTTTATGTGCATGTTTATGGAGTATAGTGAAATGATCAGATCAGGGAAACTGGCATTAGCTATCACCTCAGAGATGTCTATTCTTCATTATCCTTAATGTTGTTAACCGTATTTCAGGTTCCAATCATGGCTCAACTGGATTATAATAGCTTCCTAACTCATTTTCAACTGAGGATTGAACTAAGGAGTGCTTTACCACTAAGCAGTCCTTTCTATTTTTCACTTTTGAGACAATTATTAAGGGTATAAATTGCTTAGGGTCTCACTAAGTTGCCAAGGCTAACCTCAACCTTGTGATGCTCCTGCCTCAACCTCCTCAAGTTGCTGGAATTACAGGTGTGCACCACTACCCTGATGGGATTTTCACTAAAAAAAAAAACAAACCCACATACACATTCATTCTCTCTCTCTCTCTAAGGGAGTAACCGGGATTTTCTGGTTCTAATCTTGTGGCTTTTGCACCACTCTCCCATTTCTCCTAAGTATGCTTTTACCTTCTTGGGTCACAGTTCTGCTAAAGGATCAGATGAAAGCTACGGAGAGGTCCACTAAAATATGCACATGAGCACAAGTACAAGTGGACTCTGGAACCTTCCATGGAGCCAGACAAGTTGTGTGAACAACGGGCTATACATCTTTCTACATTAACAGACCCTCCTGCCTTCAGGATACAGGCCAAACCTTAGTCGATCAACATGTGCTAGTATTCCATATGCTGCCCTTAAGGAATTTATATTCTACCCAGGGCACAACAACAAACACATACATAAACAATATATAATGTCAAACATGAATATAAATGCTGGAAGATAAGGAAATGGAAAAATGTGTAGAGACTGGAATAGGGCTGGGCAACGGTCTTGAACTCCAAGAAAAAGAGCATTTAAGCTTAGATCTGAATGATGAAAGAGGCAACTACATGAAGTTGTGGTAAAAAACATGTGAAGCAGGAGGAATAGTAAGGGGAAAGCCTAACGTATTTAAGGAACAGAAAGAGAGTAGATAGAACACAGTGATCAAGAGGGAGAGTTGGGAAGAAGTGAGAATGATCACATAAGGCTTGACAGTCTGTGGTCTGGATTTCTTCTAAGATAATGAGAAGCTTTTAAAGGAGTCCAATTGCTGTCCCCGCCGACCCCCCAGTACAGGAAGTCGAACCTACGGCCTCATGTATGTTAGGCAGGCATTCTACCACTGAGCTACATTCCCCAGCCCTTGGTATTTTTTATTTTGAGACGAGGTCTCACTGAATCACCCAGGCTGGTCTGTCTCAGCTTCCTGAGAAGCTGGGACTACAGATGTGCACTACTGTGCCCAGTGAGTGATTAAGAAATAAACAAACAAAAAATTTAGGTGATGGTGTTCTTTACCAAGACGAGGAAGCTTGGAAGGGAGCAGATATCTGGGAGGGGGATATCAACTATTCTGCTTTGGCCATACTAATTTTGAGACACTTACTAAACATCTTTATAGGAATGTTGAGAAGGCATATAAATATAGGAGTTTAGGCCTAAGTGTCCTTCTGGACTCATTCCTCACTATTGGCCCCATGTGTCTACGTGTTCTAGCCATACTTTTGCATACACTGTTACATTGTTCAACGCATGAAGTCCGTCAAGCCTCAGAAGGAGGACACAATGGTTCCTGTCCTTCATTGGGTCACTCCTGACCAGTGATATTTGACATTAGTCCTACTACCTCTTAGCTTAGGGACCTTTAAGGTCTCTTGGGGTTTGTTATCTGTGTGCTCTTTCTGGCCGGCTTCAGGGTGAGAAGTCTAATCAAGAAGCTCCATTACCTCTTTGTTATCTGTGGTATGTTTTGGTCTCTTGGCTTTGGGTTCCCCAGCAGCATCTTCGTCAGATGATCTCCTCCTTTTACCTTTTCCTGCCAAATAAAACAAATCAACAGTTAGGTTATATACCACATGATGAGAGAAATGACCAAACATGAGGGCAGGTGTATTTTCATCCCAAAAGCTACCTGTAGGTTAGAGTTGTTTAAGAGGCTGAAGAACTAAAAGAAATGCTTTCTTTTTCCCTCAAACTGGTCCTCCTCCAATGCTTCCTTTCAGTAATGGCATCATTATCCTCTCACATGTGCAAGTTAGACACACAGATGTTATTTTTGATACCTCTCTCTTTTAACTGTTTCTTATTCTTTTCCTTTTTTTGAGGTAACAGGGATCAAACCCAGGGTCTTGTACCTGTTAAGCAAGTGCTCTTCCACTCAGCTACATCCCAGCTCTTTTTATTTTGAAATAGGGTATTGCTAGGTTGCTCAGGCTGGGCTTGAACTTGGGATCCTCTTGCCTCAGCCTCCTGAGTAATTCACTACTTCTACATCAATTTTTCACCAGTCGTTTTCATTTACCATTTGCCTCATCCTCCTATCCTTTCTGTAGACAGAAAAATATTTCAGAAATGTAAATTAGATCCAGTGATCCTGGAGGCTGAGGCAGGAGGTGCAAGTTCAAGACCAACCACAGCAACTTAGCAAAGACCTAAGGACTTAGTGAGATTCTGTATTAAAAAAAAAAAAAAAAAAGGGCTGGGGATGGGGCTCAAGTGGTTAAGTGACCCTGGTTTCAATCCATGGTGCCCCTCGCCCCCACCAAAATGTAAATTTGGACATGTTAATTCCAAGCTTAAAAATTCTTAGAATAAAGCACAGGTGCTGTATAAGGTCTTGCTTGACTTGGCCCCTGCTTGCTGCTCTAACCTGATACTTCTCTTTACTTTGCTCACCTTGTTCTAGCTATACTGACTTTCTTTTATTTCATAAATGCCTAGTTTTTTTCCTTATTGCATACTAATCCCTTTGATAAAAATGCTTATCCTCTATTACCTCATTGGTTAGTTTCAAATCTTAGCTCAAAATCTTGTTTCAAATCTAAGCTCCAATTTTGCTTTCTCAAAGAAACATGTGCCCTAACCCCGTGTATAACTCTACTCTCCCATTATATATTTTTTAACATCTTATACTTCTCCTTCACAGTACTTATCACTGTTTTTTTTTTATATATCTATGTGATTGTTTGATTAGTGTATATCTCCCATACTTAGACTTAAACTCCATTAGGGTAGGAATCATGGTTTTCTCGTTATTTTATATCACAATGTCTGGCACCGAGTGAATACTTGGTAAATGCTCAATTGATTCATTCATTTAACATTTATTAAATAAGAATCCACCATTAGGGCATTATGGTTCTATGTTCAAAATCTCTTACCTATCAAGCTCAATTTAGGAACCAGGTACATGTCCTTTTCATTAACAACAAGGGTTGGGGCAGGTGGTGGTGGTCCAAGATCTGAATTCTCAATGGTAGGCACTAAGGGACAGCGCTGTACAAAGTGTGTATCTGCTAGTCGCACAAATGTGTTTGATACCTCAGCATAGTCCATGGTCTTGCCATCTGTACAACAGAAGGAAAGAGGGAGGTCAGCTGGCCTAAGATGACAGTTCATTCCTTTAATCAGCCAACTGATGCTCTTGCTAACAGATATGCATACTGTACTTACCCTCCATGGTTTCTGTGAGTCGGTCTGCTACTTTCTTCACAACAGCTGACATTGTCATTTTGCCATTCAACAGCAGCTCCTCAACAATCAGCTCTCCAGTGTCGCTGTATAGTGTTTTGGTAGTATAGATGTACCGGGGATATCTAAGCATTCGCAACACCCGGCTGCACTGAGCTTCATACTCCACCACACCACGTTTATGCACTTGATATATCACCAGGTTATGCTGGATGAGGACACAAAGGGCTTTTCTCACCTAGACAGAATTCAAAAGAGAAGACCTGGAGACATAGCTCATAACTGCTGGCAGTTTTTTTGTCCTATAGTTTACTAAACATCAGGGGATGGCTAGATAAGAATTTCTGTTCTTATTTCCTCTCTGCTGGAGTAGCTAATAACAATCAAACATCAGTAGAAGAAATCAGGAAGATTCCTTGCTATAATGTATATATTTTTTCTGATCTTTAGCTTTCACATAACGATTTACTTTTCTTCTATCATTCTTATTACTTAAAGGTAGTACTGAGATTAGTAGATTGATTATGAAAAAATGAGATGTAGCACGGGAAGAATAAAGATTTATTTAGCCACAGTGATCTAGGAACACTCTGAGAAGTAAAACCTCAGGGCTGAAGTATCACCCTCTGTCCCCACAGGAAACATTGTTATATCCTAGAGCAGGCTTTTCCACTTCAACTTTTTAGGATAAGAAGCAAAAATATTCCAAAAGTAGGTGGAAGACATTAATGAAGGAAATTAAAGATAGCAAAATGATGTCATCTAAACATACCTGATCCAGTGATGTTCCCGTGTCATGGGCAATTACTCTAAGTGGCTGGCTGCCAGTTCTGATTAAGTGAACTCCAACTTTTTCTACGATCTCTCCAAAATGCTCTTGTAGCAACAAAGAACACAGTTTAATTTCCGATTGAGTCATTGTACTGGGGAGTCTCAGAACTAAGAAAAACAAGAATGTAAATTCATGTATTCTTTTTGGAGAGCAATTTGACAATACATTTGAAAAGCTTTAAAATATTACATACATATGACCTCACAATTTCATTTTGGATAGTGTTCCAAGGAAATAAAAAGACATCGTTCATTTTCTTTATAATACTGACATATGGAAACAACCTAATATCTAACTACAAATTATGGTATACTTATGTACAGATGAGGCAGGACACCAGATAGGAAACAGGAAGCAGGTTCATTTGGCTGCAGCCAGGTTCAGAGGGCACAGCTTTCGCTGTAATCAATTAATCCCTCTGAAACTCAAGTTCAGGAAATTTCAGAACTTTATACCCAGCGTGTAAGGTGAAGGGCTCAGAAGTTCACACAGAAGCAGCTTTTTCTTTCACTGTTCTGGGCAAGTTAACTCTTCAAGTCAGCCACTGACAAGGGGAGAGCTTCTTCTCCCCTTTCTTCCCTCCCCCTGCCAGTTGTTAACATGGAGCCCAATTAGAAACCTTTTCTCCTTGAAATGTAAACATCTGTGTGAAGCTCTGGCCCAAAGCCAGAGGCCTAGTTAAAATAATCTGTTTTTCTTATCAACTCTGCATTTGCAGGCACACTTCCCTTGAAAACCTTTACAAACTGGGCTGGGGTTGTGGCTCAGTGGTCGAGTGCTTGCCTAGCATGTGTGAGGCCCTGGGTGATTCTCAGTACTGCATATAAATAAAATAAATGTTCCATTAACAACTAAAAAAAACTGTAAAAACTTTACAAATTGATACACACATAATAGACAGTTCATAAATGTTTGTTAAAAAAAGTAGTAAAGAGATGTTCAGCACCTGGAGTGCTGATCTCTTTCAGGCCCCTGGAAATAAGACAGAGCGACAGGAAATAGGAAATTTAACTACATTGAACTCCTTTGCTCATAGTCTTAAGATCAATTATGGGGAAGATTTCTGGAGAAGCTTAATTAAGATTTTCTGTGGAGGGGGTGCCACTACACTTATATAAGGGTACATACACTAACATTTAAAATACTTTAGTACAATACATTCTAGTATATAATAGTTCCTAATATAAACAAACTGCAAAGAAAACGGGCCTAAACTTCAATTACTGTAGAAAAATAAAAAACATGCACGTACAAAAAAAGACTGGAAGTCTATATGTCAGGTTTTATGGGATTATGTGTCATTCTAACTTTCTTTAAAGATTGAGTGTAGATGATTAGCCAGGCTGCGCACGCCTGTAATCCCAGTAGCTCAGGAGGTTGAGGCTGGAGGATTTCTCGTTCAAAGCCAGCCTCAGCAATTTAGCGAGGCCCTGAATAACTCGGTGAGACCCTGTCTCTAAATAAAACACCAAAAGGGCTGGGGCTGGGGCTGGGGCTCAGTGGCACAGTGTTTGCCTCTCCTGTGTGAGGCACTGGGTTCGAGTCTCAGCACCACATATATAAAAAAAAAAAAAAAAAAAAAAAAAAAAAAA
>NW_026000058.1:854497-862247 GCF_001458135.2 Marmota marmota marmota | reverse complement strand
CCGCCCGGGAGGCCGCGCAGCCGAGGGCCGAGGGTCGCAGCTGGGTCGGAGGGGGGACGCTCTGGGGAGGGGACTTTGTCTCGGTGGCTTCCCGGTCCCTGTGAAAGCGAAAGGCCGAGGGCTGATGACTTGCAGGTTGCCGGCGCCCCTGGCCCTGCCGAGGACGCTCAACGCCCGGTGCTTTGGGTACGTGCTGCCGGCGTCCTCGTACCCTTCCCGCCTGCCTCCCACCCGCTCTTCTCTTCCCCTTCTCTTAGGAAGGAGGCCAGGCCGACGCGGGGACTGCTTCCTCGGCAGAGAGCCGCTCTTCCCCAGTTCTCCGGACTCCAGTTAGCCAGCAGAGAGGCAGTGCTGGGGGGTAACGAGCTAGCCGGGGCCGGCCCCCCAAACCCACCCGCCGCTGTGCAAGACCCCAGCCTGGACGAACGTTAATCTGCCTTCGTCAGCTGTTTTTTATAGAACTGGTGATGGTTTTCTTTCCCTTCGGAGTGTTTAGTTTCAGTTTTAAGACAAATGGAGTGTAGTGAATTAGCACCTAAGGAGTGTTTTAAAAGCCTTTTCACCTAAAAGTCATGTGTTTTTCAGGCCTTTATGATGTTTTCCTCCATCTCTTTTTGTCTCATCCCCAAATGCGTACTCATACTTCTCTCCAACGCTGCCTGGCTCCATTTGCTGATCTCGCTGTGTGTCCAGGTACTTCCTGCCATGTTTCAGGGCTGGGAAAGCAGACACCTTGTATTTTCCAGTGGCCATCAGAGCCCCCAGAACTCTCTCCGCAGAGAGGAGTCTGGGATTCAGCTGTGTGACCAGGGACAGCTCGGTTGAGTATGTATGGTGCCTTGGTGTACGTTCTCTTAGGATCTGCAAGTTGTTCACTAACTTGCCTTTTAGGGTGAGAAGACTTAGCCTAAATTTCTACAGTTTATTATATCCTCTTATCTCAAGTCTTCATTTCAAACGGGTAATTTGAAAGGCTTTTTAAAAAACTTTATTTTATTTGTTTATTCTTTCTTTTATGTAGTGCTGAGGATTGAACTCAGTGCTTCACACATGCCAGGCAAGCACTGTACCACTGAGCCACAACCCCAGCCCTTGAAAGGCATTTTAAAGTGTTTTTCTAAACCTTAGATGCCTGGAAAATTTCTTTCTTTCTTTCTTTTTTTTTTTTTGGTACCAGAGATTAAACCCAGGAGCCATTAACCACTGAGCAACATCCCCAGCCCTTGTTTATATTTTATTTAGAAACAGGGTCTTGCTGAGTTGCTGAGGGCCTCAATAAGTTGCTGAGGTTGGCTTTGAACTTGAGATCCTCTTGCCTTGGCCTCCTGAGCCCTTGGGATTACAGGCATGGGATATTGTGCCAGGCTGAGAATTTCTTGATATTTTTAATCTGATTTGTTATCTGTGTTTTTTTTTTTTTTTTTTTTGCCTAACTTATAAATCGAGACCTATCACAATTAATATAACCAAATGCTTCCTTTGCTTGATTCCCTGGAGGAAATGTGAAGGAATATGTGGTTATTGCTCTTGAGGGACCTCACCTTTTTTTGTTTGTTTATTTGTTTGTTGAAAGACAAGACAAGGGGGCTGGGGTTGTGGCTCAGTGGTAGCATGCACCAGGCACTGGGTTCGATCTTCAGCACCACATAAATGTAAAATAAAAATATTGTGTGCCGGGTTTCTGTTCTTGTGACTAAAAGGCTCAGGGGTCACTCCAGTTGAACTGGGCTAACTGGGCTGCACGAAATAACCCCACAAGAGACACAAATACCTTTTTCTAGACACACCCATGCACAAGACAGCGACCCTCGCACCCAAGAAGGGTGGGGAAAGCTCTGCTACATTTCTGTGACTGAGTGCCTCAGCACCCAGCTGGGGAGTGTGACTCAGTCACATGTAAGGTTGGTCTCCCACAGTTGTGCCCACCTAAAACTTAAGAATAAATATTTTAAAAAAAGAAAAACAAGACAAACATGGAAAAAGTAACAACGTATAGTCACACATTGCTTAAGAATGGGAACAAGTTCTGAGAAGCATTGTTAGGTGATTTCATTCTTGTAAGAAGATCAAGAGAATGTACTTATACAAAGATAGCTACAGTGTCACTGGGCAGTGCAGTCTTACAGACCCAACCTCTAGGCTACATGCAGTTAGTTGAATGGAACCTAAGTAGGGCATGACTACTAGTGGATGGATAGTATGTACTCTTGATTAGAGGGAGGGGTGTGTGTGGTGGCATTGATGCTGTGGGGAAGGTGAGACAGCTGAGGTGGGATTTGTTGATTTTTCTCTTCCCACATTGTTTATTGGTGCGTTATAGTTGTACATAATAATGGGATTTGTTGTTGTATATTCGTACATGCACATAATATAGCAGCATAATTTGGCCACTATCACTCCCCAGCACTCCTCCTCCCTCTCCTGTCCAACCCTTGGTGCCTGTCCTCTATTGATCTCCCTTTGATTTTCATGTCACCTCTCTCCCCTTTCTTTTTTTTTTTTTTTTTCCCCCTCTGTAGCTTCCACACATGAGAGAAAATAAGAAACCCTTCACTTTCTGAGTTTGGCTATGAGGTGGGATTTAAACTGAGTTTTGGAGAATAGGTACAATTCAGATTTATAATATCCAAAACTGCTGGTTGTGGTGGCTCATGCCTATAATCCCAGCAACTAGTAGGAGGATCACAAGTGTGAAACCAGACTTAGCAACTTAGCCTTAGTCTCAAAATAAAAAAGGCTGGGGATGTAGTCTAGTGATATCCCCAGTACTGCATAAACAAAAACAACCAACAGAAGCCTAAGGCCATGAGGTAGCAAAAGGAAAAGTGGACTGAGAAAGAAGGGGGAAATATTTTGTCTTATCACTGTTTTTATTTTTTTAAAGTTGAGTGTATAATTGTATATATTTATGGAGTGGGTCTAGCATGATGTTTATATATAACATGCATGTTTATATATAATGTATATGTAATATATTTGTTTGTATAGTTTATTCAAATTTTTCTCTTTTGTGGCACTGGGAATGAAACCCAATGGCACTTTATTGCTGAGCCACACTGCCAGCCCTTAGTTTATTTTGAGACAGGGTACTACTAAGTTGCCCAGGTTTGAATTTTCAAATCTCCTGTCTTGGCCTCCAGAGTCATGGGATTACAGCATGTGTCACCATGCCTGGCACAATTTCAAATTATATACGAGCTGTGGTCACAACGATGTACAGTAGAAAATCATTATTGTTACTCATTTTTCGGAAAAGGTACAGTGAGGTCAGAGTTCGAGTTTCTGTTTGTATACGTCAGCAAGTTTTACCTTGTTTTATGGCCTTTTCTGTATCCTTAATCCCAGACGTTGGCTTGAAAATGTTGATTTAAGAATGACCAGGTTGCTGGGCATGGTGGCACACGCCTGTAGTCCTAATAGCTCAGGAGGCTGAGGCAGGAGGATCAAGAGTTCAAAGCCAGCCTCAGCAACTCAGCGAGACCCTGTCTCTAAATATAATATAAAAAAGAGCTGAAGATGTGGCTTAATAGTTTAGTGCCCCTGGGCCTGGTACCACAAACAAACGAACATAAAAGGCAGGAACCACCAGGTCAGTGACTCTTGTCCAGTACACGCCCATCTGTTGCTGAAGAACCACGGAAACACTGGTAATTTGACCCCTCTGGGAGGACACTGAAAAGGGTTCCACAGTTCTTCTTCCTCTTTTGTGGTACTTTGAACCCAGGGGTGCTCCCCCACTGAGTTACATCTCCAGCCTTTATTTTTTGTTTTGAAACAGGCTCTCACTAAGTTGCCCAGAATGGCCCTGGACTTTTTTTTTTTTTTTTAATGGACACAGTACTTTTATTTTGTTTTATTTATTTTTAAGTGGTGCTGATCAAACCCAGTGCCTTCCACTGAGCTGAAACTCCACCCCTATGGCTCTGAACTTTGGATCCTTCTACCTCAGCCTCCTTAGTTGGGATTATAGGTATGGGCCACTACACTTGGTTTATAAGGTAACTTGAAATTTCCTCATCATGAGGGTCCAGCATACAATAGGCACGCATAATTTCTTGAACTGGGTAATTGTTAGGGAAACCTGACCATCTTTCTGAGGATACGCAGACCCAGCTTATAAATAAAGTTTTTCACTGTCTTGACTGTTGTATTGCTGGAGGGTAAGATGCTTGGGGTAGTTGGAGGTCAAGAATTATCATCCATGGGTACTGTCCCCACTGAACACCAGAGACTAGGTATTGTATTTATATTAGTTTTTTTATTTTGGGGGGGGGGCGGTCTGGGGATCAAACCCAAGGCCTCACATGTGCTAGATAAGTGCTCTGACACTGAGCCATACTCCCAACCCTACATCAGCTTTTAATGAGCTGTTACTAAGTGGGAAGGACTGCTTCAGAGCCAATTCATCTTTTGCCAGTTTATTCACCACATAGCACAATTATAAGTGTTTTCTATGGGACTACGTTGCAAGGTTTTACAACTTTTCTGTTATTTCTTCTTTAATCAACTCTAGGATATAGCACTTCTTGATACATTTGGAGGTGTATACAGGCAACAGCAATAGCTTACTTAATATTCAGCCTTGAAAACACCCTTAGGTTTTTGTTTTTCATTTTCTTGTCAGTCCAGTTACTCTGAAGGATTCATGGTCCCAGCTAACTTTAATGTTTGTATTAAGAGAAACAGTTTTGGTTGTTACTTGAGAGAGACTGTAGTATGCCTAGTTGTATGTGGGTTCAGCTATCTGTAGAAAGAATTAGTTTAAGTTGATGAGATAGCACTTCTTACTGCTCTTCCTGCTGTATCCATCTTTGCTTTGTGTCTTTGGATCCTCCCAGATTAGAGGACAGAAGTTCATTTAGAAAGAAGATACTAAGAAATGAGAAATCATAGGGTAGTTTTAAATGAAATGTATTCAGTGGAACCGATATCAGATATGCTTCAGATAAGAATCTCCATTCCAAGTGAATGTTGCTTGAGGAGTCTCTTATAAGAAGTGCTTCCTATTCACACTGAAAAAAATTTTAGTACTATTTAGTTGAATATTAGGATTTTTTTTTTTTTTAAGTGCTGAGGATTAAACCCAGGACCTTCAACATGCTAGGCAAGTGCTCTACCACTGAGCCGCACTGCCAGCCCTAAACTTGGATTTTAAAACAAGAGATGTTTGGCTGGGCCCATGTGGGACATGCCTTTAACTCTGGTGATTCAGGAGGCCGAGGCAGTTTGAGAACAGCCTCAGTAATTTAGTGAAGACTTAAGTAGCTTAGTGAGACCCTGTCTCAAAATAATAAAAGGGGGTCTGGGGTTGTGGCTCAGCGGTAGAGTGCTTGACTAGCACAGGCAAGGTGCTGTGTTCTATCCTCAGCAACATGTTAAGAAAAAATAAATAAATAAAGGTATTGTTTCCAGCTATTACAACTAAAAAAATAAAGAAAAAAAAAGTACTGGGGAATGTAGCTCAGTGGTAAAGTACCCCTGGATTCAATACCCAGTACCCTCTCCCCCTCCAAAAAAAAAAAAAAAAAAAGATTTGATTTTGATTTCCTAAGCCACTGGATTTCAAGATTATATATTATGGGATAAAATGGCATTGTGCATTTTTTGGTCATCAGGCAATAGAAACAATACTTACAGAAACTTCACCAAGCTCATACCTCACCTAAGTGTCCTATTCAGAGATGATGTGAAGCCAAGAATAATGGAGTTACTATACTACTTTGAAGGAGAATCTGTAGTATACCATTAGAGGGCTCTGTCATGGAATGTAAGGATGTCATTCCATCCTTTCATAGTACTGTGCCTCCCCCCTTCTCCATTAAACCAAGGTTGGGGAATACCTTATGAGTTCAGTCCTGGTAAAGTCATCATTACGTCGATGACATCAATCATGCATAGTACCCTTTTGGTGTTGATGAGGCTAAGGTGGTCGGTCCTTAAGTGTTTTATGGAGATCAAGACATCTCCCAGAAACCAGTCAAGTTTAGGCCTGCCTGTATATTCCTTACCTCTGGGCACTGTCTGAAGGGACTAGTAGGCATCTCCCCATTTTCTTATATATCAGCTTCTTTGATCTGATAAAATATCCTTATCAATAAGTAATGTTATCTAGTTTGGCTCTTCACCAACTTCTACACAGGCTTTCATCATGCTGTGTTACTTGTAATGGCTCTGATACAGGAAAACATTCTACCTACCTCATAATAAGAGTAGCCAAGAAAGTAGATTTCTTCAGGACTTTATAGTGTTTGGATTGAGGGAAGCACTGTAGTGATTTGATCTGGGTTTTAGAGGTTTTAATTATTGGATCACCTTAAACTCTGTTGTTGGCAACTTAACATTTAAAAAGTCTGTTTGATTAACATCTTTCTGGTGCTTTATAGTAGTTGACTGAATGTTTTTTAATCTAATGAGTGATATGAATCAATTACTTAATAGTTATATTTAGAAAGTAGTGACTTTAGTATTTTGAGATCTTTTTTCTAAAAGACTACATTGGTATAAAAAGTTTGAATATAAAGTGCCAGTATATGTATTTCCTGCAAGATCTAGAAGTAAGAAATTTGTATTCTAATGGGTAGAAGGCTAGTTCTGCTTGAAGTTCTCCTGATAAATAGACATGTATATATGTTGGGAAATTTGTGGGACTTTCTCAATATGGGGAAGAAAAAACTCTTAAATTTACTGTGTATGAAATTTCTTATCTTTCTTGGCAGGGGTAGGGAAGGTACTGACTATATTGCTAACACTTTGTGTTTCTTTATGTTTAGTTGGCTTTTAATGACCTTTTCTTTTGTTCAGAGAGAGGATGCTAAGGTCTTTCAGGCAGCCAGCTTATCAGAAGAGGAAAGGTTTGTTGGTTCTTTTTTTCGGCAGTTGAATTAGAAGGGTTTAAGAGTAAGATAGGGTGGATGCCGGTTTTGTTCCATTGCTCCATAACGTAATAGTGAGCAGTAAAGAAGGTAGCTTTAAATTGGGGGCAGTTTTGCCCTCAGAGGACATTGGTAATATCTGTAGATGTTTTTGATTGCCACAAATGGAGGTTGGGAGGATTACAACGGTCTAGTGAGTAGAAACCAGAGAGATGCTGCTAAACCAACCAGTTCCTGCTACAATGCACAGGAGCTCCCTCCTGCCCGCCACCATCAATTACTGGGCCCAAAGTGTCAAGAATGCTGAAGTTAAGATACCCTGGTGTGAATAGAGGGATAAAGGGACCGTCATTGTCTTCTTTTTAAAAAAAAAAAAAAATATATATATATATATTTAGTTGTAGTAGGACACAATACATTTCATTTCATTTACTTATTTTTATGTGGTGCTAAGGATCAAACCTAGCACCTCGCGCGTGCTAGGCAATCACTCTACAACTGAGCCACAATCCCAGCCCCAAGCCCAGATATTTTTATCACCAAATATTTTCAAATCTTTGGAGAACAGATCTCCTAAAAGTTTAAGTAGCAAATTTAAACTTTTCTAAAGTTTAAAGAAATAAAAGAATCCTTTCTTTTGTGGTAGTTTATTTGAAAAATATTTCAAAAAACAGCTTAAGTTTTGTTGTGTCATTTAGATGGAAGGTATAAATAAAAAAAAACCCCAATATCTAATTTTAATGTTTAAATGTGACAGTTCAAGAAAAGGAAATACAAATGGCCCAAATAAACAGATATTCAACCTTATTCTTAAATGAAAACTGTTCTGAGATTAAAATACCATTTTCAACTAATAACATATTTACTTTCTTTCCTTT
>NW_026000058.1:833033-854408 GCF_001458135.2 Marmota marmota marmota | reverse complement strand
TTTATGTTTAGAGAGAGAGAGAGAATTTTTAATATTATTTTTTAGTTTTCGGTGGACACAACATCTTTATTTTTATGTGGTGCTGAGGATCGAACCCAGCACCCCGCGCATGCCAGGCGAGCGCTACCGCTTGAGCCACATCCCCAGCTCAGTCATTGTCTTCCTAATGCTAGGGGTGTTTAAGTTTTTACTGTGTGTAGCTTTGATTGCTAATTTTGGGAATTTTCAGTAAGATAAATGAGATCATAGAATTTTCAGTAAGATAATTGAGACCATAGAATTTTAGTCAAAGCCCTCAGGGGGAGGTTGTTTAGAATAGGGACTAGAACCTGGTAGTTAGTGGCTGCTATTACATTATAGCAGTGTTTGTTGGGTTTATTTTCTCTCCTGATTCGTGAGGCTAGAGGAATTGGATTATTTCTCTCAAGTTACACATTGTAGGGCAACTTCTAAAAGTGTCTAAAATTTTGTTAGTTGGGAATTAATTGGGAGTTAGTTCTAATACATGTAACTTAGTAAAACATCTGGAAAGTCCAGTTTAAAAACAAAACAGAAAGAAGAGAAGCCTAACTTCAGTTTTTTTAAGGATCACCTTAGTGTTAATCATGTTTTACTTTATATTTCTCTTACAACTTTAAGTGTCATGAGCTCAGGAAATTTTGCACTTAAATTTTGAGTTTGTTCAAATCTTGGTGGAGAGAGTGGATTGAAGTTCTCATTCCTTATTCTAATACAAGGTCTTCATATGACTGAAGCTGAGTCATCTGACCCTCTCAGTTTACTGTAGATACGTACTGTAAAATGATACTTAGGTGCACCTATTAGAAGCTTGAATGAACATTCTTAGGAATGAAGGTATCTAATCCTGAGTGAAAGGCACTGTAAAAATGATGAGCAATCCTTATTAGCAAAGAAATAGGGCCTTTGCCAAAGTAGAAATATTTTAGATTGTTCTTAAAATGTCACATACAGAAGTTTAGGTTAGGTGCTGAAAGAGTCTTCTTTTTAAGTTTTTTGTTTCTGATTGTTAGCAGTTTAAAGTTTTTTAGCAGTCCCCGGATGTAAACATACCAGATTAGGTATGTTAATCTCTTGATTTTAAACCATGAATATTTTTTCTTGGAGCATAAATAGATTGTGAATTTCTTTTCCCAAAATAAATCAGTTAATTTTGTCTTCCTTGAAAACCTGTTGAGGGCTGGGGTTGTAGCTCAGTGGTAGAGTAGTAGAGCGCTTGCCTTGCATGTGTGAATCATTGGGTTTGACCCTCAGCACCATATATAAACAAAAAACAAAATGAAAGTATTGTGTCCATTTACAACTAAAAGAAAGAAAGAAAACCTGTTAAGACAGCTAATCTCTCTCCTTGATAATTTCAATAAGTGACTCAGGGAACTTTTGAGTAGACAAGACATGGTGCTGTATTTACCTTCTCCTTACCACTGTGTTGTACAGATTTGAATAGGCTTTAAATCTATAGAACCATCTTTTGATAAAGGTTTAATTGTTCACTCTTCACTGTACTTAGAATTTACATTTTCAAAAGAAAAAAATTACTGTAGTTATATGCTTTTTTCTGCCTTTTCCTGGATTAACTGAGATCTGCAGGCATCCTATAATGATGCTGATCTTCTATTCTGATGGTTCTAAAACCTCTCAGACTTACTACCCTCATTTTCGCACCAAGGATTGAACCCAGGGGCACTAGACCACTGAGCCACATCCCCAGCCCTATTTTGTATTTTATTTAGAGATGGGGTCTCACTGAGTTGCTTAGCGCCTCACCATTGCTGAGGCTGGCTTTGAACCCGTGATCCTCCTGTCTCAGCCTCCTGAACCTCTGGAATTGCAGGCGTGTGCCACTGTGCTTGGCTCCCAGCTTTCTTTTCTTTTTTATATATTTATTTTTTAGTTGTAGTTTGACACAACACCTTTATTTTATTTATTTTTATGTGGTGCTGAGGATTGAACCCAGGGCCTCACAGGTGCTAGGTGAGTGCTCTACCACTGAGCCACAACCCCAGCCCCCAGCTTCATATTTAATAAACATTTTGAAATCCACCCTTTAATGAAATAAAATACACAGGTAATATAACTTTTCTGCACATAATTTTAAAAATTCTCATGTAAGATAAAGGATGCACAAGAACCTGGGTTCAATCCCCAGCATCACACACACAAAAAAGGATAAATAGAAAATAATTTATGACTAATTCTAAATCATAGTTCTTTTTAATTTTTATTTTTGTGGTGCTAGGGGTATATATTTCAGTCTATAAATATTGGATTTTCATAACAGGAAAATCTAGTAGATGTTATCACCAAACACAGAATCAGCTTGACATGATAGCTACCCAAGTGGACTTATATAAGGATATTTGGGACTTAAATACCACTAGAAATAAAGCACCAGAATCATGAACAATTCTTGGTCAAGGTACAAATAAAATAAAGTATACCTTTCTCTTGCTTTATTCAGTAGTTTCTTTTCTGAGCATATAGTGCATGTTAAAATTATATAGAAAGACTTGTTTAAATGTGGAATGGAATTAGGTCCTCGGCTTTGGTAGTTATAAACAATGCATATGTAAGTTTGAGAATAGAGAGATTTCATCATTTTCTGGACTTCTTATGCTTTCTTGGTGTCTGCTCATTAAATATCTGCAGCACTTTTTTTGTTTTATGTTTTTTTCCAGTGTTGGCGATTGAACTCAGGACCTTGTGCAGGGTAGGCAAGTATCCTACCACTGAGTCGTACCCCCAGCCTAAATTTCAGTAGCTCTTCTTTATTGCTGTGACAACCAAAATGCCTTCCACAGATGTCTAGCGTGTCTCCTAATGGATTGTATTTCTTTGTTAAGAGTGACTTCTAGGGCTGGGGTTGTGGCTCAGTAGCCGAGTGCCCAGCATGTGTGAGGCACTGGGTTCAACCCTCAGCTCTGCATAAAAATAATAAGCAAAATAAAAGCATTGTGTCCTTCTACAATTAAAAATTACAAAAAAAAAAAAAAAAAAAAAAGAGTGACTGCTAAGCTGGGTGTGGTACACTCTTAAAATCCCAACAATTTGGCAGGCTGACTTAGGAGATTCACCAGTTGGAGGCTGGCCTGGGCAACTTCAGTGAGACCTGGTCTCAAAATGAAAAATATAAAGGTCTGGGAATGTAGCTCAGTACCTCAGTGGTAGAATTTCCTGGGCTCAATTTCCAGTCCTGGGGGGGTGGGGAATCTAGACATAATGAAGAAAATTTTTTTATTTTATCATTTATTTCTTTTCTCTTTTTTTTTTTTTTTCTTTTTTTTTTTTTTTGAGAAACGTCTTATGTAATTGCTAAGGCTGGCCTCAAGTTTTTTATTTTCCTGCTTCAGCCTCTTTAGTACCTAAGATTACAGGTGTGTGCCATACCCCTGGCTCCTTACCACTTTTACTACCATTTCCTTTGTCATTAGTGTTGAAACAGTGCCTGGTACATAGTAGATGTTCATTAATTACTTGTTTAATGAGGGAATTGTAATTGTAGGCTTTTTTTCCCTTGTCACTTTCTGTCTGTGTACCTGGTAAATGATGAGGATATCATAAAAAAACTTCAAAAAAAAAAAAAATACAAGCCTGTAGACAATCGAATAAATAATTGCCTCAAAGCAGTGTTCCAGTGGACCATTTAGCATTACTGTTAGGCAGAGTTGAACCTTTTTGTTTTGAACATAGCATTGTTACTACATAAGAGAGTAGAGGAGACTGTCCATAGATACATGCCCTTCAGAATGACTGAATGGGTCTTTCATTAATCATTTGTAACTGAATTTGTTGAATATAACTTCATCTAGTAGATCTTTTCTAATTTAAGTAGTAGTCAGGGTACTTTAACCCTCAAGCTTTATAAACTGTTGATTCTGTGATTTTGAATTTATAGTGCCAGTTACTAGTGATCTTGTAATATGGTAACTGCTGAAAGTTTGGAGGCATTAGTGTACCTAGTTAAGAAAAGTTAGGTTGAAGACTGGAAATTTTGTAGCTTAACCTCATTGATTTGAAAAATATTAACTGTTATTTATTTGGATCGCTCATACACTGTGAAAACTGTTATAATTGTACACATTCACTTCGTGTGTAATAACATGTAAAACATAAATTCATCAAATCAACTTTCTCTGCTAGTCTTGTTTTGAGTGTTGTAGATTAAAAAGTGATTGGCTGGACATGGTGGCACAGGCCTGTAATCCCAGTGACTGGGGAGGCTGACACAGGAGGGTCACCATGTTTGAAGCCAGTCTTAGCCATTTAGCAACATTCTGCCTCAAAATAAAATATAAAATCCGGGTGTGGTGACCCACACCTATCATCCCAGTGGGTTGGGAGGCTGAAGCAAGGAGGATCATGAGTTCAAAGCCAGCCTCAGCAACTTAGCGAGGCCCTAGGCAACTTAGGGAGACCTTGCCCACTATCCAAAACAGAATATAACAAAACAAAACCCAAAGTAATTGAAAGTGATATTAATGAGAATCATAAAATGTTTAATTCCCTGAAATTTTCAACCTTTATGTATATAATTAATGGTGCTGGAGTTGAACCCAGGGCCTCACATACCAAACAAGCCTTTTACTGCTCAGCTACATCAACTTTATTTCATTAATACACTAAAATTATTGGCTTATTATTCTCTATCAAGTGCAGATGCTGATTCAATGAGAGGAACTTCCTTAACCTCACACACTAGCATCCTGTTTTAATATACATGGATAGATTCAGAGTTCCTAAGGTTTTTAATAAGGTTGGCAGTGTAACATAGATTTGTCTCATCCTGCAACACTCGTGCTAAGAAAGGATTTCAAATGAGTCTATTTCTATTCCCAAGTGTGATATTTTCTTCCAAGGACAGAGGTGTGCGCCCAGGCACACACTTTGTATTTATGGAGTGTGAAGTGCAGCACTTTGAATTTGGTTTGTGTTTCATAGTAACAATAAAATACTAGGTACTATTCGATCTTGCACTCATTCAGTGACTTTATTAGTGTCTATTATATTCCAGGAGCTGTTCTTGGTACTTAGTCTATATTTAGAAAGAAGTAAAATGATTCATGAAACGTTGAGAAAAATGGGTAGTAGAATTAGGATTTAAGTATTTTCTCCTCCTTTAAACATTAAAATAGTGTAACTATCTCAGAATTAGAATAAATACCTTTTTGCCCATTTTACATCTTGAAGTCACAACTTTTTATTCTTAAAGCCCTTTCCTACCATTTTTAAACTGGTAGGAAAGGGCTTTAAGAATAAAATGGTAGGAAAGGGCTTTAAGAATAAAAAGTTGTGACTTCAAGATGTAAAACTAACAATTAACTCATTTTGCAACTGTTATCCCTGTTCATAGTTGGTTTTATTTATTTTACTAATTAAATATATAAAGTATTATGTCACTGAGAAAAAAGTTTTCTTTTAGTCTTTTTTTTTTTTTGTACTGGGGATTGAACCCAGGGATGCTTTACTACTGAGCTACATCCCCAGTCCTCTTTATTTTTTATTTTGAAGCAGGGTCTTGCTAAGTTGCTTAGGGCGTTGGTTAGTTGCTGAGGCTGTGTGAACTTGCAGTCCTCCTGCCTCAGCCTCCTAAGCTGCTGGGATTACAGGTGTGTGCCATTAAAAGTCTATGCCTTATTCCTGTCTTTTGGTTTTAAAATAATACTTTTCAAATGAAATAATGGTGATGGTAAGTGGTGATTTAAAAAAAAATGTTTTTTGTCAAATTGAAAAAGTTGGCAATTCACGTTCGTTTCTATTTTTTTTTTAAATTTTAATTTTAAAATTGAACTGCTTTGTGGAATCTAAGTGTTTGGAAATAATCAGTTATCTAAATAACTTTCTCAAACTATGCCTGGAGATTTAATAGGAGTTCATTCATGATAAAATAGTTTATACTCTCCTCCACCCCCATCTCTATCCCTTCATTTCCCCATTTATGACACAGTCTTTCTGAAAAATGAAAATATGGTTCAGAATGGTTCTGAAAAAGTTATTCAGTAAAGCACCATGCTTAATATTCTTTAATTCATCCTTTTCCAGGTCTTTTTTTCCCTTAAGAGACCAGTGATTGGGGCTGGGGCTGGGGCTCAGTGGTTGAGCACTTGCCTGGCATGTGTGAGGCACTGGGTTCCATCATCAGCACCACATAAAAATAAATAAATAAAGGCCCATCAACAAATAAAAAGATCTATTGAAAAAGAGACCATTGCTTAATAACTTAAGGCATGGCTTAAGAAATGTTTCATATCCAAAAGAATTTATTAGACTTACAGTTGGTTGAGAACTTATTACATTTCAGGTACCGTTTATGATAATATGTAAATTCTAGATTATGATTTCCAACCTATTTTAATGCACTTGTGTCAATTTCTTTGAAGTATCTGCAAAATTGAAACCTTGGTACTTAATGGGTGAGCAACATGATATTTTGACATACCTAAACATAGTGAAACCGTTACTAAAATATAGTAGTGGAAGTGATTTTATAGAGCATATGCTTTGTAGGTGATTTCTATGACTTGAAGTCCCAGATTATTTTTTTTCTTTCTGCACAGCATATGTAGAACTTAGACTGTATTTGCTGAGTGAATGACTTGTCAGTTTATGAAAGAAGATTCTATCAGCCTAAACTGGAAAGTAAGAAGATAAATTATAAACCAAACGACTGTGCCTTTTGTTGTTGTCTTTCCCTGCCCCTGTGAAACTGTCACCTTATATTGTTGTGTCTGTTCCCTCAGGATTGCACCCAAGGGCTCATACTTGCTAAGCAAGTACAGTTTAAGTTTTATACAAGGTTAATTATACAGTTTTACACTGTTTGAAATATTCAGCTTTTCAACTATTAACGCCTTGGTTTTTCACATTCTCCATCATTTCGTTCCTTAATTCCAGGACATGACTGAACACTGACATTATCAGGGACTCCCACACACAAGGGTATCATCAGTGAACCTTCTTTAGCTCACTGTGTAGTGAGGCAGAAAATCAGGTCACAGGACAAAGCGTTATTTGATGTGAGCTCACTGATGTGATGAACAAGAAACCAAATTTTCTAAGAACAAAGAAGAACTGAACTACAAGAATTAGAAAAAAGGTTAACCTCATACAACAAAATGTAGCCAGAAAAGATTTAACTACATAGTGTTTTAGCTTACACTAAAGTAGTAGGAAATAGAGCAACCTAGTTGCACAGATTTAAAATGGTAAATGATCCCCCAAATATCAGTCTTTAGCTCTGAGGTGTGGCACAGTAGTTTGGTTTATTTACTTATTTTTATGTGGTGCTGAGAATGGTACCCAGGGCCTCACACATGCTAGGCGAGCGCTCTGCCACTGAGCTACAACTCCAGCCCCTCTTCTCTTCTTCTTAACTGAGTAGATCGCTACATGAGTGAGAGACACGACTTCCTGCTTTTTGAAGGAGAGTTGGATAAGTCAGTTGTGCTCTAGAAACAGGTCTGTACTAAGTCTGCGAAGGTACTGGTGGAACTGGGAGCAGAACTCACAAGTTGTGTTGTCTTTATTTTGGAGTTTGAAAGAATTCCCCACGCAAAGACACTTCGCCGGGAGAATTCCAATTTTATTGCAAAAGGCTGTGTGCTTATATAGATCTAAGGGGAGATGGCAGGGCTTAGATAAATGGCAGGCCACCCCTTTATTGGCAAGTTCTTCCAGATATCGGCTCCGGAGCCCAGGAATTAGTTCTCATTGGGGCTAAGGTTCCCCGCTGGGAGAGTTCACAGGGCGGGAACTTTTTGCGCCACTGCAGAAAAGGGGAAGGTAGGAAGAGGAGGTCCTTAGGCGCCGTGTTGGGGTTTTTCTCTGGGGTGCGGCTGCCCTTTATACTTTTCCCAGCAGAGTTCATCTGATGCTCTTGAGGAGGAAGTACAACTTGGCTTAAAAAAGGTGATAGGGATCATGGAGCCAGTCTCAAGAAAAAACGAGAGTCCGGGGCTGGGGCTGGGGCTGGGGCTGGGGCTGGGGCTCAGTGGTAGAGTTGCCTTGTGTGTGTGAGGCGATGGGTTCGACCCTCAGCACCACGTAAAATAAAACAAAGTAAAGGCCTGCTGTCCATCTGCAACTACCAAAACGAAAAACAACAACCCCTCCACTCACACACTCACACACAGGGTCCTTAACTTGGAGATGTAGCTTGACACGGAATCAAGGGGTGACGCCTACTGGATGGGATGGGATGTGTTTAAAACTTTTGTATTTCTAACCCTCCTATAGCCGGGGTGCATCTCAGAGCATTTGCCTAATGTGTGGGCCCTGGTTTGATCCCCAGTATCATCAAGTGGGGAGAAAAAGCTAATTCTTCTAATGAGGGCTCTGAACTGTTTTGCCATGTGTCAATTTCTCAAAGGGAATGCGGAGAGTAGGCATTTACTTATTTATTTATCTGCTTGTTTGCTTATTTATTTATTTAACAGTAGAGTGCATTTTGACATATTGTATACAAAATGGAGCACGACTTCTCATTCCTCTGGCTGTATATGGTGCAGATTCACTCCAGTCATGTAATCATACATGAATATAGGGTAATGCCGTCTGTTTCATTCTATCCTTCTTCCCATCCCCACACCCCCACCCCTCCCTTCACTCCCCTTTACAGAAATCAGCCTTCATTCTTTCCTATCCCCGCCGCCCCACTATAAAACAGTATCCACTTATCAGAGAAAACATTTGACTTTTGGCTTTATGGGATTGGCTTGTTTCACTTAGCATGATATTCTCTAGTTCCATCCATTTACCTGCAAATGCCGTAATTTTTTTCTTCTTTAAGGCTGAGTAATATTCCATTGTGTGTAGGTACCACATTTTCTATATCCATTCATCTGTTGAAGGGCATTTAGGTTGGCTCCATAGTTTAGCTATTGTGAATTGAGCTGCTGTAAACATTAATGTGGCTGTGTCACTGTAGTAGGCTGATTTTAAGTCCTTTGGGTATAAATTGAGAAGTGGGATAGCTGGGTCAAATGGTGGATCCTTTCCAAGTTTTCCTGAGGTACCTCCATACTGCTTTCCATAGTGGTTGCATCAGTGTGCAGTCCCATCAGCAACGTATGAGTGTGCCTTTTCCCCACATCCTTGCCAACACTTGTTATTGCTTGTATTCTTGGCAATTGCCATTCTGACTGGAGTGAGATGGAATCTTAGAGTAGGTTTGATTTGCATTTCTCTAGTTGCTAGAGATGATGAGCCTTTTTCATCTTTGTTGATCAATTGTGTTTCTTCTTCTCTGAAATGTCTGTTCACTTCCTTAGTACACTTATTGATTGTGTGTGTGAGTGTGTGTATTTTGACTTCTTTATGTGTCTTGGAGATTAGTTAGTGCTGTGTCTGAGGTGTGTGTGGTAAACAGTTTTTCCCATTTTGTAGGCTCTCTCATGATGTTATTGATCGTTTCCTTTGCTGAGAAGAAGCTTTTTAGTTTAAGTTCATCCCATTTATTGATTCTTGATTTTACTTCTTGTGCTTTAGGAGTCTTGTTAAGAAAGTCAGGTCCTAAGCCAACATGAAAATTTGGGCCTACTTTTTTTCTATTAGGCAGAGGATCTCTATTCTCATGTCTTTGATCAACTTTGAGTTGATTTTTGTGCGGGGTGAGAGAGAGAAGTTTAATTTCATTTTGCTACATGTAGATTTCCAGTTTTTCCAGCACCGTTTGTTGAATAGGCTATCTTTTCTCCAGTGTGTGTTTTTGGCACCTATGAGATAACCGTTTTTGTGTAGGTTTGTCTCTGTCTCTTCTGTTTTATACCATTGGTCTATATGTCTATTTTGGTACCAATACTGTGCCTAGTAATATTCCATTGTGTGTATGTACCACATTTTTTTTATCCATTCATCTGTTGAAGGGCATCATTCTGCCTATCCAAGAGCATGAGAGATCTTTCCATCTTCTCTTTTTCAATTTCTTTTCTAGTGTTCTGTTTTCATTGTAGGTCTTTCACCTCTTGTTACATTGATCCCCAAGTATATTATTTTTTTTTTTTTTTGAGGCTATTGTGAATGAGGTGGTTTTCCTAATTTCTCTTGGATTAATTGCTTATGTTTAGAAATGCATTTGATTTATGGGTATTGATTTTATATCCTGTTACTTTGCTGAATTCATTTATCTAAAAGTTTTCTGGTGGAATTTTTTGGATCTTCTAAATATAGAATTGTATCATTAGCAATAGTGATAGTTTGAGTTCTTTTTTTTTTTTTTTTCTGTGTGTATCCCTTTAATTTCTTTCATCTATCTGTCTGATGTTGAATAGAAGTGATGAAAGAGGGCATCCCTGTCATTTTCCAGTTTTTGGAGTGAATGCCTTCAATTTTTCTCCATTTAGAATGATGCTGGCCTTGGGTTTAGCATACATAGCTTTTTAAATGTTGAGGTATGTTCTTACTATCCTAGGTTTTTTTTTTGTTTGTTTTTGTTTTACTGTTTTGAACATGAAGAGGTGCTGTATCAGCATCTATTGGGATGATCATATGATTCTTGTCTTTAAGACTATTGATGTGATGTGATGTGTGTATTGATATCCATACGTTGAACCAACCTTGCATCCCTGGTGCACTATCTTTTTAATATGTTTTTGTATGTGACTTGCCAGAATTTAATTGAGATTTTTTGCATCTATGTTCATCAGGGATGTTGGTCTAGAGTTTTCTTTCCTTGATGGGTCTTAGTCTGGTTTTGGTATTAGGGTGATACTAGCTTCATAGGATGATTTTGGAAGAGTTCCCTCCTTTTCTATTTCATGGAATAATTTGAAGAGTATTGGTATTAATTCTTCTCTGAAGGTCTTGTAGAACTCGGCTGAGAATCCGTCTGGTTGCAGACTTTTTTTTGGTTGGTAGGCTTTTGATGGCATCTTCTATTTCATTGCTTGAAATTGATCTGTTTAAATTGTGTATGTCCTCCTGATTCAGTTTGGGCCGATCACATGCCTCTAGAAATTTGACAGAGTCTTTGGGATTTTCTGTTTTACTAGAGCATAAATTTTCAAAATAGTTTCTAATTATCTTCTGTATTTTAATAGTGTCTGTTGTAGTATTTCCATGTTCATTGTAAATTTTAGTAATATTTTCTCTTCGTGAGGGTAGCTAAGGGTTTATCAATTTTATTTATTTTTTCAAAGAGCCAGCTTTATGTCCTATCAATTTTTCAGTTGTTTGTTTCAGTTTTATTGATTTCAGCCCTGATTTTAATTATTTCCTGTCTTCTACTACTTGTGGTATTGATTTGTTCTTTTTCTAGGACTTTGAGATGTAATGTCAGGTAGTTTACTTGTTGACTTTTATTCTTTTAATGAATGAGCTTATGCAATGAACTTTCCTCTTAGTACATCCTACATAGTGTCCCAGGGATGTTGATATGTTGTATTGGAGTTCTCGCTTGTTTTTTTATGTCCTCCTGGATGTCTTCTGTTATCCATGCATCATTCAATAGTGTATTGTCCCAGTGGCTCGGGAGGCTGAGGCAGGACGATCACAAGTTCAAAGCCAGCCTCAGCAACAGTGAGGCACTAAGCAACTTAGTGAGACCCTGTCTCTAAATACAGTACAAAATGGGGCTGGGGATGTGGCTCAGTGGTTGAGTGCCCCTGAGTTCAATCCCCAGTACCCTCTCCCCCGCCTCCCCGCCCCATGTATTGTTTAGTCTCCTCTTTTTTATTTTATCATTGATTTCTAATTTCATCCCATTATGGTCTGATAGAATGCAGGGTACTATCTCTATTTTTTTTGTATTTGCTAAGACTTGCTTTGCGGCGTAACATATGGTCTATTTTAGAGAAGGGTCCGTGTGCTGCTGAGAAACAGTGAATTTGCTTTTTGATGAATGAAATATTCTGTATATGTCTGTTGAATCTGAATTATTGATTCCATCGTTTCTTTGTTTAATTTTTGTTTGGAAGATCTGTTCAGTGATGGGAGGTGTAGTAAAGTCACCCAGTATTATTGTGTTGTAGTCTATTTGATTTTTGAAATTGAGAAGGGTTTGTATGATATACATGGGTGCTCCATTGTTTGGGGCATAGATATATATGATTATTATGTCTTTTTAAAAAATATTTTTTAGTTGTTGATGGACCTTTATTTTATTTATTTGTATGTGGTGCTGAGAGTCGAACCCAGTGCCTCACACGTACTAGGCAAGTGCTCTTCTACTGAGCCACAGCCCAGCCCCTTGTTACGTCTTTTCGATGTGTGATTCTCTAAAGCAGTATGAAAGGACCTTCTTTATCCTTTCTAACTTTGGTTTTAAGTTCACCTGATCTGAGGATGAAAACCCCTGCTTGTTTACGAGGTCCATGTGAGTTATATGTTTTTTTTTTTCATTCTTTCACCTTGGCCTGTGGATGTGTTTTCCTATGAGATGAGTCTCTTGAAGGCAACATGATGTTGGGTCTTTTTTTTTTTTTAATCCAATCTGCCAGTCTATTTCTTTTAATTGATGAGTTTAAGCCATTAATGTTCAGGGTTATTATTGAAATATGGTTTGCATTCCTGTTTATTTTTGGTTTTTAATCTTGACTTGGTTTCTCCATTGATTATCTTTTCCTTTAGAGTGTTCCTGCCTTGGCTAATCTTCATTGTTGTTTTTCATTTCCTTCTCGAGGAATATTTTGCCAAGATGTTCAGTAGTGCAGGCTTTCTTGTTGTATTATCTTTTAACTTTTGTTTATCATCGAATGTTTTTATTTCATTATCAAATCTAAAGCTTTTTTTAGATTTTAGATTTTTATTTTGCTGGATATAAGCATATACCAAGTTCTGAAAGAAAATGAAAACAAATTCGTTTTCTTTCAGAACTTGGTATATGTTGTTGTAGGATCTCATAGCTTTGAAGGTTTGGGTTGAGAAATCTGCTGAGATGAGAACTGGTTTCCCCTGTATGTAGTCTGAAACTTTTCTTTTGCAGTTTTTAAACTTCTATCCTTATTCTATATGCTAGGCATTTTCATTATAATTTCATTGGTATGGATCTGTTATAATTTTGTATGTTTGGTATCCTGTAAGCCCTTGCATTTGATTTTCCAATTCATTCTTCATGTTTGGGAAATTTTCTGATTTTATTTCATTGAAGAGATTGTGCATTCCTTTGGTTTATATCTCTGCGCCTTCCTCTATCCTGATAATTCTTAGATTTGTTCTTTTGTTGTTATCCCATAATTCTTGGTTCATGGTTTCTTACCATCTGCATTGTGTGGTCAACCTTATTTTCAAGATTATATATTTTTTTCTTCATCGACTGAGGTTCTGTCCTCCAAGTGATCTAGTCTGTTAGTGATGTTTTCTATTGAATTTTTTATTTGGTTTATTGTTTCCTTCATTTCAAGGATTTCTGTTTTTGTTTGTTTGGGTTTTTTTTTCCCCCAGAATCTCTTTCTTGAGGTAATCTTTTGCTATGTGTATTTGCTCTCTCATATCATTCTGTGCTTCGAAGATCATTCAGCGTTCTGAACTCCTATGAAAGTTCATCTACTGTGCTGTCAACGGATTCTATTGTTAGAGCATCTTGGTTTGTTTGGGGCACTTTCTTCCCTTGTTTCTTTATGTTGCTCAGTGTCTTCTCTCTACAGTAGGGATCTGAGGTATTACAGTTTCTACCCTGTAATCTTGTTGTGTCCCTGCAGGGTGCCAGTATCTTGCCTCTGGTAGCCAGGCCTGTGGGAGCTTGGCGAGGGTCTTGCAGTCCTAGCTGTTGTCTCTAGATGGAGACAGGCTGGGAGAGCCATGCCTTGCTAGGTGGGAGCCACAGTGCAGCGCTTTCCCGTGGGCTGAGGTCACTCTGCCCTGCCTTCTCCACGCTTTGGGGGTTGTGACTGATTTAATATTGTGATCTTAGATTTTGACTTTCACACTAGACAGAAAATGCCTAGTTCTTGTTTTAGACAAAATAAAAATATAAATATTGAGATTTGCTAACACAGATGTATAAAAGCAAAGCTGTGGAATTGGGAAATTAATAGTGTCTATACTATTTTTGATATACTGAATAAATGTTGGTTACAAATTCATGTAAGTTTCATATTATGGGACTTGATGTAAATAGGTCCTGGCTTATACCTTATTGTCCTGTCAAGATGTCACATATTTTGATCATTCATCTCTTTTTATTTATTTTTTGCTACTGGGGATTGAACCCAGGGGCACTTGGCCACTGAGCTACATCCCCAGACCTTTTTATTTTTTATTTTGAGACAGGGTCTTGTTCAGTTGCTTAGGGCCTTGCTAAGTTGCTAAGGCTGACTTTGAGCTTGTGATCCTGCTATATCAGCCTCCTAAATTCTGGGATTATTGGAGGTGCATACCACTGTGCCCGGTGATCACTGACCATCGAAATACAGGAGGCAAAAGAAAGTAATGCTTTAAAACCATCCTTTCCCCTTTCTTCCTATATTATAGTGCTTTGTGACCTCTTATGCTATTCTAAGTGGGTAAGCATTAGGGTTAAGTAATGTTTAGGGAATTGTTCCTGACTCAGACTATTAATGTGAAAAATGTTTCTCTTTATAGATATTTTTAGATGAAATAGGCAGTGGGACATCTGAAGCAGTTCATTCAAGTGTACTAGCTACTAAACATTTTAATTAGAGTTGTATGCAATAAACTTTTAGATCCTGGGAGGAAAGCAGTTTGATATAAACAGCTAAGTTCCTGTTGTCTAGTGATTTCGGGTAAGTAGCTTAAGTTTATTAGGCCTTTCTTTTATAGATGGAATGATAGAAATGGCTCACTGAATTGTTGGATAAGATTTTGTGACCAGGCTGGAGGTAGAGCTCAGTGATAAGAGGACATACTTAGTATATGTGAGGTCCTAGCTTTGACCCCCAGTGTGTGTGCGTGCGCGCGCGCGCGCACACACACACACACAGCACACAAGATTTTGTGACCATGTGGGTATATGCATTGGAAATACTACGCAAGAGGAGAGAGGTTGAAGACTTAATGTATTAAGCAGAGGAAACATTTCTACAGCAACATTATCTTTGGATTACCTTTACTCCCCACTTACCCACTCCAGCAAACTCTGTATGTGAATGTATCAGGATGATACTGAGGCCAAGTCCTGGATGTGAGAAGGAGCATGAAGGCAGAGAAGGACAGTGTATAACTCCTGTTTGACTTTTTTACACACTCCTCAGTTCATGGAAATTTCCCCTAAATTAAAGTCACCTCTGGAAAATTTTTGGAAAAATTAAAATGTATATGAATTTATAAGTGATCAATGAGATACATAATTAAAATGTAACATGGTTGTGATCTCAGTGTAGGGCATGACTAAATTGTGATTATAACTAAGAATGTATAGCTAAGTAGTTTCAGTATATTCTATCAGGAAAAAGAAAGTGTCCAATTAGAAGGGGATGTGGGATGAGGCTTTTTCATTGTAATTAAGAAAATCGGCATTCTGGGTTTTATGTATATGATCTCTGAATTTGATTTAATATGACTTTTTCTTCAGAAGACAGGTTCTCTCTTAGATTTCTGAGTTCATAAGGTTGAAGTTCAGACCTTGGGTTGTGTGTGTTCCACTGTAAGGCAGATGGGGGTAATGTAAATGGCATCTGTACTTTCAAGGCCTCATTTGGTCCGGCCATAAATCTTTCCATACAATCTTCTGCAAACAGCAATCACTGTTCTTTTCTTTAAAAACAGTTATTTTCAATTAACATGGTTTAATGAAAAGAATATGGAATTTTGGATTCAACAAAGATCACGGTTTATGGGCTGGGTTCAATCCTCAGCACCACATAAAAATAAAATAAAATATTAATAAAAAATAAAGGTCGAGGTTTAAAGCTCTTTTTTATTCCATGGGCATTGTTCTGGTTTTCTTTTATTGTAAGAAATCACCCCAAATTCAGGGACTTAAAGTGACTGTTATCTCTCACGTTCCTGTGGATCGACAAGGTTCAGCTGGTCGGTCTTCACGTAGGGGATTTCTTCTGGTTGTGTTCTGATGAACCGTCAAGCTTCTTTTCCCCTGTTGTCGTCTGATGTTGCGGTGCTCCTTGACATGGCCTCTCTATCCAGCAGAAGAGTCTGGATTTACCTTAGGATCGCTCAAGGCTCCAGGAGTCAGGACGCAGAAGCTACCAGGCAGTTGAGGGCTCCGGAACTAACACAGTGTTCTCTTTAAATTTCAGGGTCTCCCAAATTTACAGGGCTGGAAAATAGACTCCATCTCTTGAAAGGGGTGGGGAAGTCCCACTGTAGAAGAGCATGTGGATTGGGAGATTCTGAGGGGGCCATCTTTGGATAATTACCTGCCATGAACAATTTACTTCATTTTCATGCATGTAGAATAGAAAGGACAACATCCACCTTACAGGGTAGTTAAGAGGACTATCACAGGGTAAAGTTCATTGTAGGTGTTTTCCTAGGTGTAAATAGCTTTTCTCTTAATTCTCTAGGATAATAGGTTATTTCTAATCTTTATTTTTACTTTGGATTGTTACAGTTTGATCTATATGTGGTTTAGTTAGCAGTTTCTTGATCTATGTTTCTTAGACTGTTGTAAGTCAAAAACAAAATAATCAAACTTTTTTGTGGAAAATTTCAAGCACATTGAAGTGGAGAAAATACCACATTAACACAATAAAGGTCAGAAAACACATAGTCATCTCAGTTGATGCAGAACAAGCATCTGACAAGATTTAGCACCCGTTCGTGATGAAAGCCCTCAACAAATCAGGGTTAGAAGACCGTGTTTGAAAAGCCCATAGTGACATCAGACTCAGTGGTTGGAAACTTGTACTCTAAGATCAGAAACCAGGCAGAGAAGCCTGGTCTTACCACTGCTATTCAACTAGTACTCAAAGTCCTAGTTAGAGCAGTTAGGTAAGAAAAAGAAAACACACACACACACAGCACACAAGATTTTGTGACCATGTGGGTATATGCATTGGAAATACTACGCAAGAGGAGAGAGGTTGAAGACTTAATGTATTAAGCAGAGGAAACATTTCTACAGCACCATTATCTTTGGATTACCTTTACTCCCCACTTACCCACTCCAGCAAACTCTGTATGTGAATGTATCAGGATGATACTGAGGCCAAGTCCTGGATGTGAGAAGGAGCATGAAGGCAGAGAAGGACAGTGTATAACTCCTGTTTGACTTTTTTACACACTCCTCAGTTCATGGAAATTTCCCCTAAATTAAAGTCACCTCTGGAAAATTTTTGGAAAAATTAAAATGTATATGAATTTATAAGTGATCAATGAGATACATAATTAAAATGTAACATGGTTGTGATCTCAGTGTAGGGCATGACTAAATTGTGATTATAACTAAGAATGTATAGCTAAGTAGTTTCAGTATATTCTATCAGGAAAAAGAAAGTGTCCAATTAGAAGGGGATGTGGGATGAGGCTTTTTCATTGTAATTAAGAAAATCGGCATTCTGGGTTTTATGTATATGATCTCTGAATTTGATTTAATATGACTTTTTCTTCAGAAGACAGGTTCTCTCTTAGATTTCTGAGTTCATAAGGTTGAAGTTCAGACCTTGGGTTGTGTGTGTTCCACTGTAAGGCAGATGGGGGTAATGTAAATGGCATCTGTACTTTCAAGGCCTCATTTGGTCCGGCCATAAATCTTTCCATACAATCTTCTGCAAACAGCAATCACTGTTCTTTTCTTTAAAAACAGTTATTTTCAATTAACATGGTTTAATGAAAAGAATATGGAATTTTGGATTCAACAAAGATCACGGTTTATGGGCTGGGTTCAATCCTCAGCACCACATAAAAATAAAATAAAATATTAATAAAAAATAAAGGTCGAGGTTTAAAGCTCTTTTTTATTCCATGGGCATTGTTCTGGTTTTCTTTTATTGTAAGAAATCACCCCAAATTCAGGGACTTAAAGTGACTGTTATCTCTCACGTTCCTGTGGATCGACAAGGTTCAGCTGGTCGGTCTTCACGTAGGGGATTTCTTCTGGTTGTGTTCTGATGAACCGTCAAGCTTCTTTTCCCCTGTTGTCGTCTGATGTTGCGGTGCTCCTTGACATGGCCTCTCTATCCAGCAGAAGAGTCTGGATTTACCTTAGGATCGCTCAAGGCTCCAGGAGTCAGGACGCAGAAGCTACCAGGCAGTTGAGGGCTCCGGAACTAACACAGTGTTCTCTTTAAATTTCAGGGTCTCCCAAATTTACAGGGCTGGAAAATAGACTCCATCTCTTGAAAGGGGTGGGGAAGTCCCACTGTAGAAGAGCATGTGGATTGGGAGATTCTGAGGGGGCCATCTTTGGATAATTACCTGCCATGAACAATTTACTTCATTTTCATGCATGTAGAATAGAAAGGACAACATCCACCTTACAGGGTAGTTAAGAGGACTATCACAGGGTAAAGTTCATTGTAGGTGTTTTCCTAGGTGTAAATAGCTTTTCTCTTAATTCTCTAGGATAATAGGTTATTTCTAATCTTTATTTTTACTTTGGATTGTTACAGTTTGATCTATATGTGGTTTAGTTAGCAGTTTCTTGATCTATGTTTCTTAGACTGTTGTAAGTCAAAAACAAAATAATCAAACTTTTTTGTGGAAAATTTCAAGCACATTGAAGTGGAGAAAATACCACATTAACACAATAAAGGTCAGAAAACACATAGTCATCTCAGTTGATGCAGAACAAGCATCTGACAAGATTTAGCACCCGTTCGTGATGAAAGCCCTCAACAAATCAGGGTTAGAAGACCGTGTTTGAAAAGCCCATAGTGACATCAGACTCAGTGGTTGGAAACTTGTACTCTAAGATCAGAAACCAGGCAGAGAAGCCTGGTCTTACCACTGCTATTCAACTAGTACTCAAAGTCCTAGTTAGAGCAGTTAGGTAAGAAAAAGAAAACACACACACACACACACACACACACACACACACACCCTTGCTAACAAATTCAGGAAAGTTGCAGGACACAAAATGAACACGAAAATCAATCACATTTCTATACACTAGCAATGAACAATTTGAAAAAGAAATTAAGAAAAAATTTCATTTATGGGCTAGAGTTGTGGCTCAATGATAGAGCACTTGCCTGGCATGTGTGAGGCCCTGGGCACTGCATATAAACAAACAAACAAATAATCCATTTATAACTAAAAAATATTTTTTAAAAATTTCCATTTATACTAGCACCCCAAAGAATAAAACATACTTAGGAGTAAGCCTACCCAAGGAAGTAAAAAGCTAACATACTAAAAACTATAAAACACTGCTAAAAGAAATTTAAAGAAGATGAATAAATGTAAAGACATCATATGTTCATGGATTTGGAAGCTTAATTTTGTTAAGATATAAATACTACCAGTGATCTACAGATTCAACACAATTCCCTTTGAAAATCCCAATAACATTTTTTCCAAAAATCGCAAAAATTGTTCTAAAATTCAGATGGAATCTCAAGGGATAATGAATAGCTAAAATAATTCTGAAAAATGCCAGGAGTGGCAGTGCACGACTTGTGAGGCTGAGGCAGGAGGATCATAAGTTCAAAGCCAGCCTCAGCAAAAGCGAGACATGAAGCAATTCAGTGAGATTCTGTTTCTAAATAAAATACAAAATAAGGCTGGGGAGGTGGCTCAGTGGTTGAGTGCCCTGAGTTCAATTCCCAATACCCCCGCCCCAACAAAAAATTCTGAAAAACAAAGTTGGAGGACTTACACTTCCTTACTTTAATCCATATGGTAAGCTGGAGTGTTCAAAACTGTGTGGTACTATCATAAAGATAGACCTAAACTGATGGAATAGAATAGAGAACTCACTCAAAAACTCTTGCTGGATGGTTAGATGATATCAGATGATTTTTGACGAAGATACTAGTAACACTAAATGGGACAAGGACAACCTCTTCAACAAATGATGTTAGGAAAACAATCTCTGAATGCAAAACAATGAAGTTGGACCCTTATACTGTACACAAAAATCAACTAAAAATGGATTAAAGACCTAAATGTAAGACCCCAAACTATAAAACTCATAGAAGAAAGGAGAAAAGCTTCGTGGCTTTGGATTTGGCAGTGATTTCTTGGATATGACACCAGAAGTATAGGTCATCAAACATAAAAATAGATAAAAGGGACTATATCAGACTTAACAATTTTTGTGCATCAAAGAATTGTAACTCTGGTATAGTGTTGGACTTTAAAGAGGTACAACTGAAATAGAAGATAGTATGTTTGTTTCTCAAACAATTAAAAATAGAATTACCATATGATCCAGCAATCCCACCTTTGGCTGTGTGTCCAAAAGAATTGAAAGCAGGATTTTGAAGAGAGATTTATTTTTTTTTATTTTATTTTTTTTTGGAGAATTTTAATGTTTATTTTTTAATTATCGGCAGACACAACATCTTTCTTTGTACGTGGTGCTGAGGATCGAACCCGGGCCGCACGCATGCCAGGCGAGCGCGCTACCGCTTGAGCCACATCCCCAGCCCTGAAGAGAGATTTATACACCTGTATTCACAGAAGCACTCTTCACAATAGCTAAGAAGTAGAAACAATCCAAATGTTCTTCAGTAAGCAAAGTAAAGCAAAATAAAGTGTAGTATAAACATAAAGTGGAATAATATATCAGTCTTATTAAAAAGAAAGGAAATCCTGTCACATGCTACCATGTAGGTGAACCTTGAGAACTTTCATACGTAAGGAGATAAATCTGTCACAAAAAGAAAAATATTATATGATTTCACTCACATGAGATATCTAAAATTGTCGAATTAATAGAAACAAAGTAAAGTGGTAGTTACCAAGGATAGGGAGAGGAATAGAAAGGGGAAGTTGTTGTTTAATGGGTATGAAGTTTCACTTTTGCAAGACAAAAATGTTCTAGAGATCTGCTTCGTGCAATGTGAATCTATGTAACATTCCTGAACTATACACTTAAAAATGTTTAAGGGGTTAAGTTTCAAGTTTCACGTGTTCTTTTTCTTTTTAACCACAAAAAAAAACCCATAAAATAAACCCACATAGACACACCTCCAAAAATTAACTCAGTGTTAACAACTGTCAGTGTATGTCAATGTTATTTCCTCTCTCTCCTCTCTCAGTATTGTGCCTATGGATTAGTTTGACGTGATTAATGTAATTCTGTTGTGCAATGGAGGGGTAGATTCCAGTGAATAGGGTCGGATCCTGAAGAGTAGTGCTAGTAAGTGGAATGATATAAGCCTTAAAAAAAAAAAAAAAAAACTAGAAACAGGAACAACAATATATTATTTTAGGGTTTTCAGGCTTCCAAGAGGCAGATTAAAGAAATGGAAGTGAGATAATTTCTGAGGCCAGGCTTTGTTCTGAAGTCAGTCTACTAAAGTATGAGACATCAATGTTTTTTTTTTTTTTTTTTTTTTT
>NW_026000058.1:726236-831188 GCF_001458135.2 Marmota marmota marmota | reverse complement strand
ACTATGCCTTTATGCTAGACGAGCACTCTACCGCTGAGCCACAATCCCAGCCCCTATAATTTCCTTCTTAATTGAACAAACAGACTAGTATTTGGGGACTCTGTTCAGACAAAACCTTGATATTTATTTCATTTCCAGTATTCTTTGATGATATTAGTTATTTTATTAAATACTACCATTTCTTGATTTAACTCTCTTCTCATCAAACTAATCTCCTTGACATGAAAGATTGACCTTCTTTTCTTTACATTCCTCTTAAGAAAGCCTTTGAATATTTAAGATACCATTCTATCTTTGAAGAGCTAAATATTGCTACATCATGGTCTGATAAAACAAAGTTTAGGGTTCATAAAGTATCAGGAACAAAAGTTGAAGAAGCCTTTCCCACATCTATTTTAAAAGGTAGTTAAAATATACTTTTTATTGTCATTTTCTTTTTTTTTTTTTTCTCCTTTTAGTTGTGGTCATCCTGTGTTTTCCAGAATGATCTTAAACTTATGATTCTTCTGCTTCATCTCCCAAGTAGCACATGTTACTCTTCCTGTTTTATACTTTGGAAAACTATGATAAGCATCCCCTATCAATTACTAGAAAATTGTAATTTTCTAGTCTGCGAATGGATTAGTGTTGTTATTTGTCTGATTTAGTTTGTCTCCTGTATGTTCATGTTTAAAAAATATTTCTATATCCATCTATTAATATCTTTTACGACTCTCATGTATGTAGTGGATCTTTTTTTTAAAAAATTTGGAAATAAAATTAGATAATGAGTTCATTTCAGCTAAAAAATAAACCAACTGTCCTACCACTATCACCAAAACAATAACACAGAATAAACCAATGAACCCAAATTTTAAAAACAAGCAAAAATCAAGTTAACAAATTTTTGACACTCTCCTTCCATCTCTCAATAGGAACAATTTAGGTACCTATGAAGCCATTCCACAAACATCTTAGGGAATTCTTTATTTACCAGTGTATGATAGGAAAAAACCATCCTGGGAATCAGCAATTAAATACAACATTTCAGTACTTTACCTTGTATACTGCATACTATTCTGAAACTACATACTTAGCTTCCTAATGAAAAAACCTGTATTTACTTCTTCCTTTCTCTTATAGGAATATATATGTCCCAGATGTGAATCAGGCTTTATTGAAGAAGTGACAGATGATTCCAGGTATTGTATAAGCTCATGAATAAATCAGGCATTCTATTATTAAAACTGTTTTCTCTTGCCATCAACTGAATGAATTTGTTTTATGACTTACACTATGAGAAAAGGAGAGAGCACACACACACAAGCACTAGTGTGCATGTGTGCGCGCATGTACACATGAGAGGGCAGAAGAATGGGAGAGAGAAGGAAAAGAAAAAGGGAAAATTTACAAAGTAATGTGATAGGGAGTGTGATGAGACCCATTTGCTCGTGATGGTGTTTCATTCTATACCCATATCAGAGTAAATCTGGTAAGTCTTCATTTATTTTCTCAGACTTTGGGATTCTCTTAGATTATTGGTTAGTTTTTGGTGATCATTTTGTTACCTGAAGGTAAATTGCTGTTATGTGTCTTTGGTGGGTTATGGTGCAACTTCTCATAAAGACATCTAGGAAGGTAGATAGAATATCTAGCCAAGGGGACTTGATTTGTTACTCTGTTTTGAGGAAGCCTTGGATCCCTTGTTCTTATTTAAGATTATTACTGTCAAACTTTTGCCATCTTGCCACTGTAATATTAATATTTGTGTCTGTTATGCTTTGAAATTCGTTTTCATTTGCTTTAGTATTCTTTCTTTCTTTCTTCTTTTTTTTTTTTTTGTGGTGCTGGGACTTGAACACAGGGCCTCATGCATACTTGGCAAGCACTGTACCACTGAGCTATAAGCCTAGCCCTCTCATTGGCCTTTGTAAAGGAATAAAACTGAAAAAAGGAGGAATAAATATTTTCAGAAGGGACAATATTATAGATTTCTTTTTGGCTAATATGAATAAAATTATTAAAAATTATAGAATAGCATTGATATTGTATTGGCATTTGTGTGTGTGTGGCTAAACATAATGGCACTTGTTCTTTTGGGGCTAGTTAAACATTGGTTAAAGAAGTGAACTTCCAGCTGTTAAAAAGAATCTGCAATCTGAAGCTTCTTAATCTTAGAGTGACTTTGGGAATTTTAATGGCATTAGGTAATTTCTTTACCATTGCTGTTGGCAGAATCTAAGGTTGAAGGTCCCTTCAACTACCGAGAAAAACTCCGCATTTTACAGTATGTACTGTTAGTTTTACTTTATTAAAGATTGCTGATTATATGTGTAAATGAGCTGGGGCTTCTGTGTGGCATGGAATCTAATTTGGTACAAATACTTACATGTTGATGTAATAATCTTGGTTTTAAATAACAATGCCAACACTGACCCTATAAGATAGCATGACAGCAAAATTAGCAATGTGTGTGGATGGAATGCTGACTTGGGATAGCTTTTTATTTGTGCTGTTATAATTGCATCAAATACTTTATCAGGCACTTGTTCTCTGCATGTGTTGGATAAGAGCCTATTGGTTGTAGGGGAGTAATTAATGAGACTTTTTTTCTCTAAGATTTAAAGCCGCAATCCTGGTTTCTTTAGGCAACAGTATTTTCATACCTAGATATAGTTATAAATGATACAGTGATAAACGCCAGGATAAGTCTTTTTCTAGCATGGAACTATGAATTCTGCAGCTCCACTTCTCATTTGACTTTAATTCTTTTATTTCTACCTTTATAGGTCAAAAAAATAGTCTTACCTAGGTGCTTTTGGTAGCAATTACTGAGAAGTAATGATTGTGTTTAAAAAAATTTTTTTTAGTTGTAGATGGACACAATGCCTTTATTTATTTATATGTGTTGCTGAGGATCGAACCCAGTGCCTCACAGTTGCTCTATCACTGAGCCACAATCCCAACCCCAGTGATTGTGTTTTGAAAGAGATCAGTGTTTTAAATAAGCAAAGAAGTCTTTTTTCTTAGAATCAACCTTAGAAGCAGCATAAGATTCCCTTCTCTTTGTAAGTGTTTATTGATCTGAATACTTAGCAATTACAGTGATTAGATTTTAAAAATTAATAAGAGGAAGTCCTTGAATGTAAATATGGGATAATGGACCCCAAGTAAACATACATCTAGAAAGACATCTTGTGAATTTTCTTTAGCTTTGTAAAATTTCTCAGAACATTGTTTTTATTATCCCTTCTCTATGATTAGCTCTGTCACTTTTAAAATGCAAAGGAATGTTAAGGAAAGGGAGGTTTCGAGTTTCAGGGGGAGCAGAATCCTAAAAGATACAGTTGATGGTTTTAATTGCAAATTGATAGTTTGAGTTACTAATATTTAAATTCCTGAAACCATGTAGCAAAGGCAGAGAAGAAGAGCCTTGGAAGCTTGTTAGGCTCAGGCAATAAAATGGATATATAGCCGTTCAACTTTGCCTTTCAGGGTATCTGGTAGTATTTAGTGTAGATGTACAGGTACACAAGTGCATGCTATACAATGGAAGTGATTTTTATAAAAGCACTTTTAACTTCTGAAGCAAAACAGGCGTTAAGTTGTTGCTAATCAGAGTAAGGCCTGAGAACGATTACATAGAGATTGGCATTCGCTTTTTGCTTCTGATTTGACTAACAGGATGTGTTTGTTTCTGTATTGAACTCAGCACCTCAGCACAGTGCCTGGACGGGTATTGTAATCCTGAAAATGAAAGCTATTATAATAGTTTGTAGATGTTCTATTGTTAGGGTTTTTGTATGTATGTGTATGCACTTATGTGTGTCTCTTGAGCTGGTATCCAGCAGTTCTTGTGAGTCTTTCCATCTCCCTTTCTTTACAGTGTTAGTTTCTCTTCTTGGCAAATTTCATATGGACAATGAGATTTTTTTTTTTTTTTTCTACCAGGGAGGTTTAACCACTGAGCCATATCCCCAGCCCTTTTTTATATTTTATTTTGAAACAGGGTCTCACTGAGTTGCTAAGTGCCTCGCTAAGTTGCTGAGGCTGGCTTTGAACTCAGTGATCCTCCTGCCTCAGCCTCCTGAGCCATTGGGATTACAGGTGTGCGCCACCACACCTGGCTTGGACAATGAGATTTAATGTTTCTTCCCACTCTTCAGAGTCCTTGGGAATAGGTAGGTATTTTATTGTTTAAACATGTGATATTAATTCAACAACTTTTATTTTTGAGTTATTGATATTTTAAGGTGATGAGTGTTCTATGTAATAAACACTAAATATTTTAGAGGCATGATAAGGTACAGTCTTTGTCTTTTGAATTTATTTTTGTGAAAGGAAGGAAAAGGGTTGAAGTGAATGAGAAAAATCCTAGATGTTTATAATACAAGGTAGAATTTAGGATCATTAGAGTGTAGAGGGGTATAGAGGATTCTTATTTGGTTAGTGAATTCAGAAGTGATTTAATGGAAGAGGTAGTATTTGAGATGAGTTCTTCAGGATGGATAGGATAATCAAATAATTGGATAGATGATCAGAAGAAGAAGAAAATATTTATTGAATCTTTTTCTAATGTGCTAAATTCTGTGCCAGACCCCTTATATGACTACATTTAATCATTCTCAGGAAATATTAACTTATTTTCTCAAAGTTGCGATCATCTGGTAGTCAAATGGTTTTGTTTATTTATTTATTTTTGGTACAGGGGATTGAGCCAGTGGTGCTGTACCACTGAGTACGTACTCGCCCTTTTTTATTTTGGGTCACAGTCTCGCTAAAATTGCTGAGGCTCGAATTTGCAATCCTCCTGCCTCAGTCTCCCAATTATGGTTGAATGGTTTTATTGTGAAAAATTGTTGTTTTCTTAATCTCTCTGACTCTGTCTGTCTCTCTCTCTCTCTCTCTCTCTCTCTCTCTCTCTCTCTCTCTGTCTCTGTCTCTTTTTTAAGCAGTAGTCTCACTAAATTGCTGAGGCTAGTCTCCAACTTGTATTCTCCTGTCTCAGCCTTCTGAATCGCTGGGATCATAGGCATGAGCCACTGCACCCAGCTTGTTTTCTTAGCCCCTCTGAGGATGAGTGTTTTCTTCTTTGCTAGGTCAGATTTGAATTGCATTACTGGCTGTGGGTTTGCCTTCCTTTTCTGTGGTGGTAGTTCTTCCCAAATTTTCACTTGATTTCGTCTGGTTCACTTGAAAACCACCTGATTCTGTGGTTTACTGTAGTATTTTTTCATGGATGGAACCACCTTCCAGTCTTTGTTTAACATACAGTATTTTTTCAGAGTTACAATTATTAGTTCATGTTAATTATACAAAATAGTGGGTTTCATTGTGACATTTTCATACATGCATGTAATATGCTTTGATTGCATTCGCCCTCCATATGACTCTCTCTCATGCCCTATCCTCCCTCTCTCTGGTCCCCTTCCCTTTCCTAATAGTCGGTCCCATTTCTACTTTTATATCATCTGCCCCGACTCTACTCCAGATCTCACATATAAGAGAAAACAGGCAATACTTGTCTTTCTTAGTCTGGCTTGTTTTGTTTAACATGATGATCTTCAGTTCTTAATGAAATGATTTCATTTTTATTACTGCACATGCAGTCTTCATAATTCCCTTTGTAGGTGTTGTGTGGGATGAGTTGTTTTTCCTTATTGGGCTTTGTTCTCATTATGCCATTCTATATTTAGCTTCTGGGAAGGGAGCTTGTTCCTGGGAATAGAATTACCACCATTCCTTTTTCTCTTCAGTTTTTTAGGTGGTGGCAGCAGCCGGATAGACAATAGCACATCAACTCGTTTTGCAGAGGTAAGTTTTCCTTTAGCTGTAGGGATTCTTTAGGAAGTGGGTGGGTGTTAAAACCAGACAGGTAATCACTTTCCAGTGCAGCAAAACATCAAAATCTGACTGAATGTATAAGAAAAATATGGGTAAGAGTAGCCTTTCCAAAGATCTTTCAGTAGCTGAAGCTTTGGCAAGTTACTTTTGAAAACCTTTGATTAGGAGAAAGTAATAGTCTTTGAGACCTGTTGATGTTTTCAGTTCTTTTTCTGCTTCTTCATTGTGTATTTGGTATGAGAATAAAAAGCTTGTGCTGTTTTTGAAATATCAGTGGGGCAGACTCTAATTTAGAGGCATCACAGTCAAGTAAAGAATGAGCAGGCCAGAATTTTTATTTAGATTGCAAGAAAGCTTTCCTCAGCAGTGTAACAGTACTGGTTTCTAGAGCTTGCTTCTCAGGTCAGCTTGGTAGTTGGGGATAGATTAAGGCCATTTACTGCCTTTCAAATCCCAAGATGGAGCCTATATTTAATTTCTTTGTAAAATGTGGCATTCATATTTTTAGAGAAAAACAAAAAACTGTAATTTGAAAATAGGGCATTCTTTTCATATGAAATTCAGAGTATTTTTTTCACTTTTATATGAAATTCAATGCACTTTTTTTCACTTTATCCATTTATCTTAAAAATCTCTTCAGTTGTCTTTTTGACCATCTTAGCTATTTTTAAATTGCAATTCAATGACATTATTATGCTTTGTTTTTAATCATTTAGAAACTAGAGCCCAAAAGGGACAGACCATTTCAACCTGCAACAGACGCTGGTTTTGCTTTTGCTTCTGGGTGTGTATCCTCTATTGTCACACAGCTTGCGGGCTCTAGAAAGCTGACCAATGCTAACAGAAAAGTTAAATCCCATAATCAGAATTCTTTTGTTTCAGGATCCCATTAGTCTTTTCCAGAGGTAGCTGAAATGTCTAGGGGTGTAGTGAAATGTTTTAGTATTTGTTTTGTATGTAAATTGAAACTACAGTTTCAGTTGAAAAGTGGTATTTAATAAGGAGCCATGAAACCCTAGACTTCTCTTAGTTTCTGAAATTATCTTAAGACCTATGTATTCCCTACCCCTCAAATCATTATTGAAAAACTTGGTGAATGTTTGGGTAATAGTCCCATTTTATTAAGAATGTTTTCTTTTTTTAATTATTATTTATTTATTTTTAGGTGTAGTTGTGTAGTTGGACACAGTACTTTTGTTTTATTTATTTATTTTTATGTGGTCCTGAGGTTGGAACCCAGGGCCTCACGTGCACTAGGCGAGCACTTTGTTGCTGAGCCCCAGCCCCGGCCCAAGAATGTTTTCTTTTGCTTATGGTCTGTGGCACTTCCTAACCTAACTCCAGTTTTTTGGTTAATTCTGAATAGCCTGGTAGATGGGTTGAGTAGAATGTGCTTCCAGATAGATTATGTCTCTGAACTCTCATTTTTATGGAGTGAAAAACTTTTCTTAAAATTTATTCTGCTTTAGAATCCTGGGAGACTTTCTGACGTCAGCATCCCCCACCCCCTGTGTGTTATTACTTAGAACAGATTATTGGTTTTTGATTGTGCATATCCAAGAAAAAAACCTCATTTGATTTTAAGTGTTCTCTTTTAGGAAATGGAAGTAGATTGGTCTGTCAGTTTTATAGGTATGACTCACCAGGAAGAGATGCTTTGAGTAAGAAGAAAAATAAATATATGTAGTCAGTTTCCTAACTTTAGTAATGCTAAATCTGACACTGATGGTGTGAGCTATCCTTCAGGTGTTAATTTTGCAGAGTCATAGTGGGTAACTTCATGTTCTTTAGCAGTGACAGGCTTATAGCAAGGCATAATTATGCCCAGTTCTTTCTCCTTAGAATTCCCTTGTTATCATGCCTCAACATTTAAATTTCTTCTTTTCAAAGTACATTTTGCATTTTAAAATTAGAAAAAAAAATTTGTCTTTAAAATATTGTAGATGTTGCCAGGGATTTTGAAAAGTTACCTAAGAAGTCTGTTTTCCATGTTTTCATGCGTAGCACTCTTCCAGAAGAAGGGGCGAGAAGCAGAGGTCATAGTTGCCATGCCTACAAGGAACTTATAGTTTAGTTGGAGAGCAAATGTAAACACATGAAGCAAACAAGAAAACAAGGAAGAGTGTACAGAGTATGATAAACTTATTGTGGGGTGTATGTAACCACAATAGAAGGAAGAAAATCTTTCTTCAGGAAAGGTCATATAGAGTGCTTAAAAGAGCACAGCCTCTGGAACCGTATGACACTGAGTTCAAATCCAGGATCAGCCACTTAACTGTGCCTCTTTGTTTACTTTGAAAAGTAATGGGGTAAAATAATAATATTTACCTCATAAGAGATGTGGTGAAGATTAAATTTATATATGGTAGCTCTCAGTGCTAGATTTGCCGTATGGTGAGTGCCTAATAACTTTTAGCCATTTTAAGACTTCATAGAAAAAGGTAAAACTTGCAGCAATGGTTGGTGCCTTAAAGAGGAGGCGGAATTTAGATAAGCAAAGATGTGAAAAAAAACCTCTCAAAATAGTCTGCCTAAGCTGTAAAGTTTTTGTACTCATGTCCCTGGAGAAAAAAGTTGGAAATAAAGTTATATATAGAAACTAAAGTTATTTTTCTTTTCCATATTTTAGTTGATTATTTTAGCAAAGGCTATGCTCTATTTTACTGTTTTTCTTTAGCTGGAGATGCTTTACAGTGAAAAGGTCATTCTCTATAACAAGTATTTACTAATAACTGAAATCCTAAAATACTGTGTGTATTAGAAGAGATTTAGTCCAAGAAAACTCCTGATAAATTAAGTCTCAATTTTTTTTAAGTGAGGTTGTAGTGGTGATGATAGTGGCTAGTTGGAGAGAAAGCAGTAGGTAAGTTACTAGTTAATGGGAACCGTGTTTGAGTGACATGTGAGGGATAGTGGGTAGGGAGTCTAACAGTATTGCTAGCAGTTTGGAGAAAGAGAAAGCATTGCTATTCTGAAGTTCCTGACGGTGTCCTGGGGAAGTGGACCCACGGCTACCTGAGGGCTTTCATTGATTACTTGAAAAGCTTCTGACCATGACCGGTGTCCGTGGGATATTTGATCTCAAGAGTCTCAGCCCACTTAACAGATGTCTTGATTGCAGGGATGACTGTGGGGACTGGAGCTCAGTGGCAGAGCGCGTGCTCGCCATGCTTGAGGCCCTGGGTTCAATTCCTAGTATACAAACAAACAAAAAGCTCCAAAACCAAGCGAACAAGCAAAAAATCCAAACCCTCTGATCAACTCTTTGCATCAAGAAGTTGTTTAAAAAAAAAATGGAAAGAGGGGCTGGGATTGTGGCTCAGCCACCTCACCTGGAGCGGGCGGGACCCGGGTTGGATCCTCAGCACCACATAAAAATAAAGGCATTGTGTTGTGTCCATGTCCACCTAAAAAATAAATATTAAAAAAAAAAGGAAAGAAAAAGAATGGCCGTGCCTGCTGCTTTAGATTAGAGAAAGTCACGGAGGAGGACAAAAGGCTCAGGCGTGCTCTAGGAGGCAGAGCGCCCCCACCTGCCTATTTACCTACATGAAATGAGGGGCCGGGCTAGGGCTCAGCGGCAGTGCACTTGCCTGGCATGTGTGAGGCACTGGGTTCCATTCTCAGCACCACATATAAATAAATAAAATAAAGGCTCATCAGCAACTAAAAACAATATATTTAAAAATAAATAAAATAAAATTTGTTATTGCTAAGCAGCATTATAATGACAAAAAAAAAGGTATTAAAAATATCCTGAGTCTTAACTATTTTAACTCTTTCTCAATACGTTTCCATTCAGGTTTTGTCCTGAGGCATAAATCTGAAAATTATAACATTTAAGATTTTTTTAAAAATCCAAAACTCTCATATTCTCGTTACCGTCTTACAGCTTTATTTGTTTCTTTGGCATAATACTTCTCATTTTTTGTTTGGTTGCGTCATAACTGTTTTCAGTTGCAATCATTCAGTGCCATATTGTATTTATGTTTTTAAAAGTTTTCTTAGTATTATGTCATGAATATTTTCTTGTGTCTCTTTTTTGGGGGGATGCTGGGGTACCAGGGTTTGAACCCAGGGGGCTTAACCATTGAATCACATTCCCAGCCCTTTTCAATTAATTGAAATTTTAATTATTTATTTATTTTTTAAAAATACTTATATTTAGCAATCAACAGCATGGGTGCCAAAAAAAAAAAAAAATCTACATTAAAACCCTGTGTGGAATGCTTACAATTTCCACAGAACGGAAACTAGAGTTCCTGTTATCAGCTAGTCACAAGCACAGTCCTGCAGGTCCTGCCCATCCACATGACTACTGTCTAAACCATGCCTTCTTGTAGCAGCCAGGCCCTGCCACCTACCTCTGTGCTTAGCTGAGTTCACCGTCCCTTGGAACCTGTAGCTGTCCTGCACTCCGTTGCTCTCCTCTCCCCTCTAAGCTTTTTTCCTCGCAGCATTCAAGCCTTCAGCCACTGCCATAGCTATTGCTGCTGCCATGGCCACCTTGTTTGGTGGTTTGACAAAGTATAGGCCTCCATTCCATAAGGTCCAGAATTTTTGCCTCCAAAGTTTCTACCGTCCATGGGTCCAAAATTTGATGACTGCTGCAATTGCCAAAGTCATTGTAGCTTCCACCACTTCCAAAATTGCTTCCATCATTACCAAATCCATTGTAGCCATCCCTGCTGCCATCATATTCACGGCCACCATGGCTGCCATTGAAGCCACCATGGCCACTGAAGTTTCCTCCATGACCAAAATTGTTATTTCCACAGAAACCACTTACATGACCACCACCAGAGTTTCCAGAACCACTCTGACCTATTTGGCTAGATGAAGCACTAGCCATCTCTTGCTTTGACAGGGCTTTTTCCTTACTTCACAGTTGAGCCCATTCACAGTATGGTATTTCTAAATGACACTCTTATCCACAGAGTCTTGGTCGTCAAAAGCTACAAAAGCAAAGCCCTCTTCTTCCCAGTGTGTTGGTCAGTCATGATTTCAATAACTTCACTTTTCCCATACTGTTCAAAATAGGTGATGTTCTTAAATGCCCACCATCAGAGATCTTTTTCACAGGTAAGTGGCCCCTGGTCTTTGAGAATCTTCTTGAGACAGCTCTCTTTGGTTCCACATCTTTTCAGTCCACCTCGTGATCTTGCATTCAGAGCTGCATCCACTTCCTCCACAGTGGCCTAAGTGACAGACCCAAAAGCCCTGGAGCTCTTGGTGTTCGGGTCTCTCATTACCACACAGTCCATGAGTGTCCCCTGGCTCTGAATGGCTTCTCATCAGTTGTTTCGAAGCTCGGCCCTCCAGTGAATAGCTTCCGCAGCTGTTTGGGCCCTTTGGGGCTCCAATCTAGACATGACAGCAGTAGGAAAAGAGACTTTACGGATGCTTTCTGAGCAGCACCCACAGGCAGAAAGGAGTAAGTAATGAACGTATCCACCTTAATTTTTTTTATTTTGAGACAGGGTCTTGCTAAGTTGCTAGACTGCTTTGAACTCATGATCCTTCTGCCTCAGCCTCCTGAATTGTGGGGATTCCAAGTGTTGTGCCACCATGCCCAGCTTTTTATTGTGTTTCTATAGTTATACATTTTATAACTTATTATTTTATATTAAGAATATATATTTTATAGCTGGGTGCCATGGCACATGCCTGTATTCCCAGCCATTCGGGAGGCTGAGGTAGGGGATCAAGAGTTCAAAGCCAGGGGCCTGGGGTTGTGGCTCAGTGGCAGAGCACTTGCCTAGCATGTGTGAGGCACTGGGTTCAATTCTCAGCACCGCATACAAATAAATAAAATAAAGGTCTATTGACAACGAAAAAATTATTAAAAAAAAAAAAAAAAAAAAGTTCAAAGCCAGCCTCAGCAAAAGTGAGGTGCTAGCAATTCAGTGAGACCCTGTCTCTAAATAAAGTACAAAACAGGGGTGGGGATGTGGCTCAGTGGTCAGGTGCCCCTGGGTTCAATCCCTGGTTCCAAAATAATAATAATAATAATAATAATAATAATAATAATAATAATAATATTTTATGACTTCACATTCTTTAGTGTTGACACTTTATTTATTAAACTATTATCCTGTGATACACATGTCTAATTGTATGTGATGGTTGGTTATCAATCATAATTCTTCCCTCCATCTCTGAGTCTAAAATGTATTGAGAAATAAAACATAGCAGCCAGACAGATGGAAATAAAACTTTAATTTTTTTCAAGTGAATTGGAGAACACAGTTGACCTGTGGCCAAATGGATGTTCTCTTTATACAGATGACTTGCCTGAGAATTAGAGTTGCAGAGTAGCAGGCACACATATTCAGAGCACCTGTTTGCATTTGTGCAGCTTCCTAATACATGAAAGAACTCCATCCATTGGAGAATGTGAACTGGTAGAGATTAGGCTCCTGTTACACACCAGATCTATCAGTCCTCTGGTTGGAAAACTACTTAGGAATGAATGAAGAGGTCCAAAGTGTTGATTTCTCTTAACCTTTAGGTTTAATCAAATTTAACTCTCTAGTGAGCAGGAGTTGGGAATAGTGACTGTGGTAGTTGTGGGAGGAGATCGATAAATAACCTTTGAGGGCAGTTTTGCCTCTACCTTCATGAAAACCCTCTCCATACTAATTTGTGTACTTTTTGCTCCTGGGACCTATGGTACTCATCTTAACTGGCTTGCAGAAGCCATCAAAAACAATGTATTAAATTGAACGAAGAAAAATTGTGCTGTTTTTGATTTACAAATGATTCAACCTAATTTTTTTTTTAAAGTTGAAGTTTCAAACCATCTTTCCTCAGGTAAACTATGCTGTTTTTCTGTCTCAGCCAGAGGGCTTGCATTCCGGTGCCAGGTAGAGTTGGGGTTCTTTGAGCAAATGCTTCCTTGATTGTATCTTTAAGGTCTAATCAATTCAGCCAAATCTTTCAGGCCTCATTTTTAGAGAATATGGAGTTAAAATGACACATATTACAGTATCTGCTTCACATCTAGTTTAGAAATATTAAGCTTAAAACTCCTGAGCTCTTCAATGGTTGTTCAAAGAACAATGATGTTACCATAATTCAGTATATGCTAAGTTCAGAATCATAACACTGTGGCCAAGATGTCAACACAATGTTTTTTGCAGTACTGGGGATTGAACCCAAGGCCCTCATACATGCTAAGCAGATGCTCTACCACTGAGCCTCATCCCCAGTGCCGAGTTTCTGTTCTAAACTAAAAGGCTCAGGGGTCACTCCAGTTGAACTGGGCTGACTGGGCTGCGCACAATAACCCCACAAGAGACACAGATACCTTTTTGTTTGGGGTCACTGTGACGGCTCCTCTGACCTTAAGGGTCCGCAGGAAGAGAGAGCGAGAGCATGCGCTGACCCCTTTTATTGAGGAGAAGCTATTCAGATGAGGCAAGGGGCCAGGTTTCAGGGGGCTGAGTCTATCTTCATGATGTCCACTGTCAGCAGGTTGACGGACACCTGGGTAGGCCACACCCAAGGGCACAGTAAGAGAAGGGGACACACACAAGGCACTTCCGTGGAAGATTCTATCCTAAACAGGGCAAGGGGTTAGATTACAAAGGAACAGGTGAGCATAGCTTCACCCATGGGGCTGTAGCAAGACACACCCATGCACAGGACACTGATCCTCGCACCCAAGAAGGGTGGGGAAAGCTCTGCCACATTTCTGTGACTGAGCGCCTCAGCACCCAGCCCGGGAGTGTGACTCAGTCACGTGCAAGGTTGGTCTCCCACACCCCAGCACTTTTTATTTTGAGATAGGGTCTTGGTGAGTTGTCCAGGCTGGTCTTGAGCTTGCAATCCTCCTGCCTCAGCCCCCGAGTAGCTGGGATTACAGGTATATGCCACCATACTTGTCTCTCATCACAAATTAAACAGTAACCGAAGGGGAAAAGGTAAAGAAGAAGATATTTTTGGTGTGAGCTTGCCAGCTTTTGGGTCAGTAAGTGCAGGTACCCAGAGTCCATGGACTGTAAATTCATATTCATTTTGGAGAAATTGCTATTTAAGGAATTATGTACGGTGTTTACATTATTAGGGAGTAGAGGGGTTGTACATCCCCCCTCTTTTTTGTGAGTAGCATTTCAGTACTCCGTGTTCTTACAAAATTGAAAATTTTGCTATGGTGGTAGGCAGCCATGAGATATTTTTTGAGTGCCCTTTCTCCCCATCCAATTATTACAGATCCATCCCTTAATTTCCATTTGCCTTCTGAGTGAGTCTTATATTCTAGGTACCCCAGGGTCAATTGGAGGACAAGCTCAGTTTTTACTTACCTTTCAGTACACCACTGCTCTTGTTCCATGATTCATTCTGACAGTACTTCTGCCATTCTAATTTTTTTCCTAAATTCATTGAATAAATCTATTTCCTAGGGACAGGCCTTTTAAAGCACAAATCTTTTAAATTATACACTTAGCTTTTAGTTGCAATAATTTTATTCATCCTTCCATTTACCTCTAAGTAGAAGCTTTATTTCTATAGTAGAAGCTTGGCACTTATTTGCTAATAAAAGCTATTGCCTTTCTCTGGATGAAAATATGGTTTTAGTTTCTAGTATCTGAAACCTGATTGAAGAATTAACTCTCCAAAAACAACTCATGGATCCACATGGGGTTTAAAGAAGATAAAGAATAGTTTGGGGCAACCACTATACCGCTTAATTCATCTTCCAATGGTAGTCTAATGTTTCTATAGCCATAGTGAGTATATTATAATCATATAATTTATCTTCCAAACTGGGATACTTTGAATGTGAAAGAGTACACTAAAATAGTAAAAATGATGTAATTTTTTTGAAATGTACTTATTGATGCAAAATTGGTATTTATTAACCAAGATCTCCCATGAACATAGAAGCAAAAATGCCAAACAAAACCTTAGCAAGTAGAGCTCAACAATATATAAAAAAGGCGATGCATTATGATCAAGTAGGGTTTAATTCCAAGAATACAAGTTTGGATCAAGGTTTGAAAATCAATGTGCAGCCTGGTGTCTTGGCGCATGCCTACAATCCCAGCCATTCAGGAGGCTGAGGCAGGAGGATTTCAGGTTTGAGGCCAGTCTCAGCAATTTGACTCTGGTCTCAAAATAAAAAGGGCAGGGGACGTAACTTAGTGGTACAGTACCCCTGGGTTCAGTTCTCAGTACCAAAGAATAAAAATAAAAAGGTCTGGGGATATAGCTCTGTGGTAGAGCGCTCCTATGTTCAGTTCCCAGTATCAAAAAAGAAAAGAAAAGAAAATCAATATAATTCACATTATTAACACTAAAAAATAAAAACCATGTGATTATCTCAATAGTAAAAAAAAAGTATTTGACAAAATTCAGCATCCATTTTCAAAAATGCTAAGAAAGGCAGGAATAGATGGGAACTGTCTTAATTTGACAAAAGGCATCCACTAAAAGCATACAGTTAATGTCATAGGTGCTGATGGAAGATGAAGATCAGCTATAATCAGGAACAAGACCAGAATGCCCCCTCCCTTCTCTTTCACATTGTACTGGTTTTAGCTAGTGTGATAAAGTTAACTAGCTAGCTAGGTAGACAGACAGATATAAATGGCATCTAGGTTGGAAAAGAAAATATAAAGCTATCTTTATTTGCAATTGATGTGTTCTTTTGTATAGAAAATTTAATGGAACTTACAAAACTGTTAGAGCTAGTGAGTTTAACAACAGTCTTGGATACAAAAAATATACAAAAATCACTTTATGCTAACAGTGAACAGTTGGAAATTGAAATTTTTTAAAATAGTGTTTATGATAGCATCAAAGGTATGAAAAACTTGAAATTTCAGAAAGGATACAGAGAACATAGAGAAATTTTAACATTATTTCGAGAAATTAACACTGGACTAACTAGAGAAATATAGCATACTTATGAGTTAGAAGCCTTATTAAGTCTTATTAAGATACCATTTATAGAGTTAGTTCAATTCCAGTTAAGATCCTAGCTGGGTTTTTTTTTTTTTTTTTGTAGAAAATGACATATTCTAAAATTTGTGTGGAAAAACAAGTATATAGAATAGCTAGAACAATTTTCAAGATCAAGGTTGGAAGACTAATATTACCTAGTATAGGGACATAACCAATACAGTACCAGGACTGTGGTATTGCCATTAAGGTAGATAAACAGAAAAGAGAGTCCAGAAACAGACTCATACACTATGAACGCTGGTTTGGAATAAAGCACAAAGTCAATCCAAGAGAAAAAAGATAGTCTGTTTATGAAAAGGTGCAGTTGGATATGTATGTACAAAAATGTGAACTTCAATACATATTTTAAGCCATATACATAAATTAATACAAGATGAATCATAAAAACCTAAGACTATAAAACATAAAAGAAAACAGGAGGAAACCTTTGTGACTTTAGGCTAAGATTTCTTAAATACGTCACAAAAAATATGATCCATAAAATAGCAAATTGATAAGTTTGACTTTATCAAAATTAATAACCTCAGCTATTCTCATGAGTATGAAAAGGCAATCACAGACTAGGAAAGAAATATTTGAAAATCACTTATCTTCCTGGCTTGGTGGTGCATGCTTGTAATTCTAGCAACTCTGGAGGCTGAGGCAGGAGGATTATAGGTTCAAAGCCAGCCTCAGCAATTTAGGCCTTATGCTATTTAGTGAGATCCTATCTCAAAATTATAAAGGACTGGGGATGTTAGCTTAGTGGCTAAAAGTGCCCCCGTGTTTAATCCCCAGTACCCAAAAAGCAAAAAACCAGAAAACAAATAAAATCATCCATCTGTTAAAGAACTATATTGAAGAGGCTTATAAAGAACTCTTAAAATGGAATAATAAGAAATCTGCTCAATTCTGAAAAATGGCAAAAGATTTGAATAAATTGCTTCATCAAAGAAGGTGTAGTTGGTAAATAAATATACAGAAATACTTGATATAATTAGTCATTAGGGAAATGCAAATTAAAACCACAATGGCCATCCCCTGCCAGCTGCTGCTGGAGGCTGTGAGGCTGAGTAAGGGAAATCAGTACAGTGCCCAGGGTGAGCAACAAATTCCGGTTCTTCCAACAATGATCCAAGCCTAAGAATTTGTATTTTAAAAAGAATTGACTCTATAGCAACTCATCTAGTCAAGGAAGCCAACAAATTTGACGTACTACAGAAGAAAAGCAGCAGTTCAGCAGTGGGTAGAAGACAGGGTCACTCAAGCCAACAGTACAATAAAGAGGAGATCCACACTGTTGAAGAACCTTAATTCGTATCTTGAGGTAAAGTCCTCTTTACAGGATGTAACTTTATCTTAGCAGATATCCTATTATACTGTGGACTTCATTGCTTTATAGTTGACTTGACAGTTCAAGAAAAGAAGTATCTTAACATGTTTTGCCAGGTTCAGCATTATTGAGGCACCAGGCAACGTCTCCCTAGTGTTATCTTCATCAAGAACAGACTATATGTTAACTCCGACTAGAAGTTACTGTGCGATACAGAAGTGTGATTACAGTGTTTTAAATGGAAAGTGTATCCTGGAACACAGTACTCACGTAAATTGATATGCTGTCATTGTTTTCTTGTCAAATTTGTTGTCTGCATGTTTTATTTGTTTTTTAGTTGAAGTTTTCAAATTTTTATGTAAAAATTCAATTGTTATTAAAAAAAAAGTTGAGGGGCTGGGGTCCTGGCTCAGCGGTAGAGCGCTTGCCTACCATGGGTGAGGCCCTGGGTTTGATCCTCAGCACCACATAAAAATAAATAAGTAAAATGAAGGTATTGTGTCCAACTACAACTAAAAAATAAAAATATTAAAAACAAAGTTGAAATCAAGTTACAAATTACTTTGTTTTAGTGGCTCTCGCGGCCGGATGGCGTTGGTGGTATAGTGGTGAGCATAGGTGCCTTCCAAATTACTTTGTTTTTAATAGAGGGAATTTGTTTTAATAAAAGTTGCAAATCAGTGACTTAGTTTTTTTAAAAAACGTAGGGAGCACTTTCAGTGGTTGACATATTTGTCTATTTATTGACTTCTTATTTGTATTTTAAAATTCTCTTATTATGGATATTTACGTAATTTGTTTATTGAAAACTATGATAAATTATACCAAGGATAGAGAAAGGGAAGACAGATTTATTTGTTTTCCGATATTTATGTGAACTAAAACTTAAAAAACAAAACACAATGAAAGACTACTGCATTTCTATCAGAATAGCTGAAATTTAAAAAAAGACTGACCATATTAAATATTTGCAAGGCTGTGGAACAACTGAAACTGACATATAAAATGGTCCAACCACTTTGGAAAACAGGTTAACTTTGGAGAAAGGTAATTATACATATATACATACATATATATAATCTAGCTATTGCACTTTTCTACCCGCCCCAGGAAAGAGAAAAAAAATATGTATATATATATATGCAAATGTTCATAGTAACTTTATTTGTAATAGAAACTAGAAGCAACCCAAATCCTATCAACAGGTGGATGTATCAACAAATCTTGATATATCCGTACTATGAAATACTACTCAGCAATAAAATGGCAAAACCATTGATACATGTAAAAATATGGATGAATCTAAAAATAATCGATTGAAAGAAGCCAGACAGGGCTGGGGATGTGGCTCAAGCGGTAGCGCGCTCGCCTGGCATGCGTGCGGCCCGGGTTCGATCCTCAGTACCACATACAAACAAAGATGTTGTGTCCGCCGAGAACTAAAAAATAAATATTTTAAAAAAAAATTATTTATCTTTGAAGAAGCCAGACAAATAAAGAATAACTGCATTTTCATTCCCTTTACAAAAAATACAAACCACAGGACAATCAGTTGTTGCTTGCGAGTGGGGAGGGACAGGAGAGAGATTACGTAGGAACACTAGGAAATGTTTGGGGTAATGGTTATGCTCTTTATCTTGATTTAATGTTTTTATCAGAAGCCTCTGAGCTTTTTTGAAATTGCTTTTCTAAGGTTAATAACTTTGAAATTATTTACCTTCAATTGATTCATCTTAATAGACTGTAGTTTTATGTTTTTTTGTGTGTGCTGGGAGGGGGTACTGGGTATTGAACCCAGGGTCATTTTACCACTGAGCTACATCCCAAGCACTTTTTAATTTTTTTATTTTGAGAGAGGATCTCACTAAGTTGCTGAGGCTGGCTTCCAACTTGGAATCCTGCCTTAACCCCTGGAATCACTGGGATTACAAGTGTCTGCTACTGTGCCTGGATAGAACATAGTATTTTAAAATTCACATACCATGTAATTAACTCTTTTAAAATGTTCCATTCAACAGTTTTAGTAAATTCACCAATTCATACAACTAATTACCACTAATTCTAGAACTTTTTCATCTTGTGCCCATTTGTATTCATTTCTTGTTTCTCCACAATTCTCCTACCCCCAGGGAACTGACAAATCTAATTTTCTGTTTTTGTTGGTTTGCCTGTATATAGGACATTTGCTATAAATTGAATCATACAACATATGATCTCTTTTGACTCTTCCCCACTTAGCATAATTTTTTTTAATATTTATTTCTTAGTTGTAGTTGGACACAATACCTTTATTTCACTTACTTATTTTTATGTGGTGCTGAGGATCGAGCCCATGGTCTACCATGTGCGAATCGAGTGCTGTCTGGCTGAGCCATAACCCCAGCCCCTCCACTTAGCATAATATTTTAAAGATTCATTTATATTGTAGCATGTATCGGCACTTCATTTCTTTTTATGGCTGTATAACAGATTTTATTGATGTCTTGCATTTTGTTTATCCATTCATCAGTTGATGGACATTTGGGTTGTGTACACTTTATGGCTATTATTAAGTATGTTGCTGTGAATATTTTCCAGTTCTCTTTGTTATATAATAACAGTGAAATTACTGGATCATATGGTAACTGTTTAACATTTTTAAAGAGCAGACCTTAATATTTTAAGTGGTCTTGATTTGATCATAGTTGGTTCAGAACAAATTCTGCTACCTGGAAGGTATTGTCCATCCTAGTTTTTTTTTTTTTTTTTTAATATATTGAAATCGGAAATGTTATCTTTTTGCTTCTGTTCAGAGTCACTTTTTTGGGTTTTCAAGACAAAATTTGTCACATGAACTGTCTGTGTGATTCTATTTCACTGAAACTCTATAATAATGTTCCCTATTAGTTTTTACTTACATAAGTTGTGTCCTGAATACCCAGTTTTGTTGATGAACTATTTTCTTTCTCTTATGCTTGTCTGTGTCTGCTCAGAGACGGATGACCTAAAGTTGTTCTATTTCTTTCTTTTCTGAAGCTATTCTTATCCTTAGTATGGATCTGTGAGGTGTACTCTTTCATCCTGTATTCTGTGGTCGGGGTGCACTATTATTTGGGGGTGAAATAGGCCACAAGTATCGACTGCTACTATTAGTCTGCAGAGGTCTGCAGTTCCCAAACAAACTGCAGAATGCCTCATGCTGATGTCGAAACTGCATCTGAACTCGCATCTTTAGAATCTCTCCATTTTATGAAGTTTGATGTCGATCAAAAACGTAGTTATCAAAGCAGATTATTCAAAGTATGAACTTGCAGCTTAACTCTTCTTCTAGTCAAAATTTGATATTTTAAAATTGTTTCTTATCTTAGTTATAATTGGGCATTTTTTTCAAATGTGGGACTTTATTTATGTAGATAGATTTCTTCCTGTAGTTTACCCTAATGGATTGAGAACATGAAGGAGTCTGTTCATACTTTTTCACTTATGGATGGCAAATGTAATTGGGGATTTAATTTTTGCATTTCCTTTGGATTTAGGGTTAAGAACCTTACATTCTAGACCATTTTTCATTCAAGAAACAAGTGATCTGTTATAGACTGAGACTGTCACAGGAAACAAAGGGAAATAAGTCTAGTGTAAGAAGGACCATGACAGTTAAAATAAAATGGTGCTGTACCTCAGTATTTAGAGAGATCTTATCCGTGTTTTTACCATGTATGTTATTTTTTTACTTTTCAGATTGTATATTAGCATTTTAAAAACATTTTACCAATGTTGGCTAGAATATTGCAGTAAGTAAGCTGTTATAAGCTGTTGTACTCTGGTAGGAGTGTAAATGGGTGTACATGTTTGGAAGGTAGTATAATACTGTCTAGCAAAGTGCTTATACTCAGTAATTCTATTTTTGTGCCACAGGATGTTAATATGAAAAAGAAGGAATGCTTCCCAGCACATTTTATGGAGCTAGTATAACCTGGTACCAAAGCCAGACAAGGGTAGTATTCTGAAGGAATAAATACAGAAATTAACTCAAAAGAGCAAACATAGAATCCAGTAATATATCATAAGCCAAATTGAGAATTCAAGATTGTGTTAATAGAAAAACTGTTGATATAATTTTACAGATTAAAAATGAAAAAACATAATTATCTAAATATAGAAAAAGTATTTGATTAATTCAATGTTCATTCATGTTAAACATTCTAAGTAAACTAGGATTAAAAGGAAACTTGTTTTATCTGATAGAGGGGTACTTTCAAAACATAATGGTAGTGCAAAACATAGTACTTGGTGATCAATTGTCAGGCATACTCTCTTTAAAATCAGGAACAAGAGGAAGGTGCCTGCTATAGTTGTTTCCTGTCAGTATTGTATTGCAATTACATAAGAAGAAATGAAGTTAAAGGTTGGGGAAGAGACAAAATTATTGTTTCTCTTAGATGATATGATTATGTATGTTTTTTGGGTTTTCCATGTAGGTAATTATTAGAATTATTAAGAGTTCAGGGCTGTGGCTATAGCTCAGTAGGTAGGGCACTTGCCTAGCACATGTGCCACATAAAAATAAAATAGAATACAGATATTGTGAAAAAAATTGTTACTAAAAAAAGTTCAGCAAGTTTTCTGTATATTAAGGTCAGTACAAAAACAAACCATTTTTGTTAATAGCAATTAACTATTAAAACACAGAATTAAAAAAAAAATACCATTTACCATTTTCAGCAAAGAATTGGTAATATTATCTAACAAAAGTTTAGCAGTACCTTTATGAAGAAAGGTACAAAACTGTTGAAAGACATAACCATTGAAAGAAGACTTGAATAAATTGGGATTGAGTGCAGCTAGTCTGAATTTTTGGTAGGAAGACTTGATATCATAAAAATGTTCATTGCCTTCAAAATAATCTATATCAGTGCTTCACAAATTTAAATGTGCATGTGAAAAAGTTTCTGATGCAGATAGACTAAGTGGGGTCTGAGATTCTGCTTTCCTAATAAAGCTCCCAGATGATATTAATGATGTTTGTTAACAGGATAAAAAGATTAATTGCATTACAAGTAAGTGTTCCAATGGGGTTTGCATGGGGAGCTTACTAGGCTAATTTAAAATAAATATGAAAGGTGAAAAATGATCAAGATATTCTTGAAATTTATGTAGGGAGAATTGATTTGTGAGATACTAAAATTTGTTATAAGACTTATAATAATTAAGACTGTGGTACCTATGCAGATCAGTGAACCTGTATATATGTATATATATATATATAAAAACTCAAAACAGACCCAGAAATATATATAACTCAAAACAGACCCAGAAAGGAAGAATTATTTGATAAAAGGTATGGAACAATTGATTATGTTTGAAAAACAAATTAAATTGAATCCCTGTGTTAGGTCTTACAAAAAATTAGTAGACTAAAGACTTACATATTTATGACAAATCTTTAAACTTACTTGAAGAAAATAGAGGACAGTTTGTTTGTTTGTTTGTTTGTTTCTGTGTGGTGTTGGGGATCAAACCGAGGGCACCGAGGTACATCCCCAGCCCTTGTTGGAGAAAATTTTTAACAGTTGTGCTGGGGAAGGAATCTTTAAATCTTCAGAGGTACAAATCATGAGGGATTTGTGCTACATTAAAATTGAACTTCAAGAGCCTCCAGAAAAGAAAAAGAAAAAAAAAAAAAGAATCAAAATTGGGAGAATTGCACATATAGCAGCTGATGAAAGATCCATATCTAGACTATATAAAGAACTGCTACAAATCAGTTAGAGAGTTCATTAAATAGAGAAGTGTACCAAGGACATGAAAGACAATATGAGGGGCCGGAGTTGTGGCTCAGTGGCAGAGCGCTTGCCTAGCATGCTTGAGGCACTGAGTTCAATCCCTGGCACCACATAAAAAAACAAAAAGAAAGATATGATTGATAAGTACACAAAAAGATATTTAGCCTTATTAGTATCAGAGAAAGCTAAGTAAAGCCTTAGTGAAAGATGCTGTCTGTGAAAATGGCAAAGTAGGGACCTCTGGGGGTCATTCCTCAGCAAAAACAACAAAAAAACTTGGGGAAAACTATCAGAATCAAGTTTAACAGAACTCTGGAAAACAGTTAAAGGCTTACCACGACCAATTAAACACTTAGCTGAAAGATATCTGAAATAGTAAAAGAACTACAGGAACTCTAAATCTGGTAAAACTGCCTTTCAATAATGACAAAAATCAAGATATATGCAGGAGGAAAACAAAAACCCAGACCAAAAACAACGGTACTATGATATCTAAGTGCTTGCAGGATGTGGCACAATGGAAACCTAAAAAGGGAGGAAATTACAACAACAACAAAATAACATTGTAAAACCTATCAAGCTCCATAACTTTGAGAGCTGATATAGCAGGTTATTAAATGAGAAAGGAGTGGGATTTGTAGTCAGATTGATGTGCTGCTGGGTTACTAACCTTTTCTCTGAGTTAGGAGGCTGTTACTAATGTGAGTCTCTGGAAGAAATGGTGAGGTTCTGAGGAATTCTTAGGACCTGAGGTCACATGCTGAGGAGTTTTCTGTCCTAGTTGTTATATATACACTAAAGAATAAGCTCTTCCATTGACTGAAAACTTTCTTTCTTTGTTTATTGGTACTAGAGTTTAACCCAGGGACGCTTTACCACTGAGCTACATCCCCAGTCCTTTTTGTCTTTATTTTGAGACGGTCTCACTAAGTTGCTTAGGACCTCGCTGAGTTGTGAGGCTGGCCTGGAACTTGTGATCCTCCTGTCTTTAGCCTCCTGAGCAGCTGGGATGACAGGCCTGTGCTACCACACATGGCTTGACTTAGAACTTTAAAACAAAGAAGTGGATTAGTATGACCAGTGTTACATACTTTGTGGATGGAGTACAGTAAGTAGTATTCTGTAGATCTTTTGAGATATCTGGTGTACAGATAGATAAAGCTTTAATTATTTTAAGGTGATTTTTCCCCCCTAGTGATTCTTCTACCAAACCCAGTAACTCCTCTATATCTCTTTTACTGATAAAAGTATGTACCACAGAATGCACTTATTAAACATTCCTGTGCTGCTTTGGCACAGCTTTGACATAACCCCTCCCTGATGCAGGTGCCAAGTCAAGAGAAGTATTTTATGGACATTTGTCTGCATTTTGTGGTGATGATGCCCCCACTGCGCCCCCGTAAAGTGTATAAGTACAGTCATTTTATTTAAATCTTTGTGGATGTCATTTATGACAGAACACAAGGTTGTAATGTTGATATATATGGTTGATTATGCTTCGGATAGAAGTCCAGGATACCTTCAGCTCGTATTTATATTTCTGAAGGGGAAAATGATCAGAGGCATGTGGATGGATATGAGTGAGGTCAGCCATTAGCTTACTTGTTTCTTTTTTTTTTCCCCTAAATATTTATTTTTTAGTTGTACCTTTACTTTATTTTATTTATTTATATGTGGTGCTGAGGATCGAACCCAGGGCCTTGCATATGCTAAGCGAGCACTCTACCGCTGAGCCACAACCCCAGCCCCCCCGCAGCTTACTTGTTTCTTTATGAAGAAAATAATTTATTTCAATTTTTAGATTTTTTTTCCTTCTGTTTGCACCTTAAAGACCTCTCATTTCCTTTCTTTTTTTTTTTTTTTTTTTAATATTTATTTATTTATTTTAGTTCTCGGCGGACACAACATCTTTGTTTGTATGTGGTGCTGAGGATCGAACCCGGGCCGCACGCATGCCAGGCGAGCGCGCTACCGCTTGAGCCACATCCCCAGCCCCTCTCATTTCCTTTCCATGAAACTGGGAAAACAAACATACTTTGTTATTTTGGAGCTGCTGAATTTCAAAGTGTTAAAAAGTTATTCCTTTCTATTTTTGTTATTTTTCCTTTTCCTAATGTGATTTATTTCTGGTTTTTACTAGCTCTGGGACCATTTGGATCACACGATGTTTTTCCAAGATTTTAGACCATTTCTAAGTAGCAATCCACTGGACCAAGATACTAGAGCCAATGAAAGGAGTCACCAGACTCCCACTGACTTCTGGGGACCAAGTAGGCCTCCAAGGCTGCCCGTTACCCGGAGATACAGGTCTCGAGGAAGTGCTCGTCCTGGCAGGTCTCCAGCTATTGAGGGGTGAGTAGTTGCTTTAAGGGCAGTCTCCATCTGCAATGTGATATGTGGTAGCATGACATACTATATCTGATAGCATAATCTGGTCTTTACTATCTTTGTGCATAAAAGACAAGTTGAAAATGAAGCTAAACTGTATATTCAGCTAATATCATTTAACGAAGGGTAATAAACTACAGAGTGAAAAATTATAATTATAGGTCTGTTGATAATGTTTCAGGCTCATATATAGATAATATGTTTATCAGATTTTCAGAAGACATTAAAAGGCACATCAAGTATTATGGATAACATTAAGATTCGGAGGCTGGGGATGTGGCTCAAGTGGTAGCGCGCTTGCCTAAGCATGCGTGAGGCCCTGGGTTCGATTCTCAGCACCACATAAAAATAAATAAAATAAAGGTATTGTGTACGATTATAACTAAAAAATAAATATTTTTTAAAAAGATTCAGAGATCTGTTCTAGAGCTCAACAGATTGGAACAATGGGCTTATTAATATGATTTGTGTGTGTGTCGTACTGGGGATTGAACCCAGGGCCTTGTGCATGCAAATATAAGCACTCTACCAACTGGGCTATGTCCCTAGCCCTTAATGTGAAATTTAATAAGAATTAATGTAAAGTCTTAGGGACTGAAATAATATGCAACAAATGTCTGTTGAATGTCTTTCGTGTATGGGGCACTATACTAGGCACTAGGGATACAATGGAAAGAAAACAGATGGTGTTCCTTAATTTCACGGATACCATTTAGAAGTAGAATAACAAACATTAATTTTAAGCTGTTCCCAGGACAGTGTTTCATACTTTATCTGCTTTATAACATTTAATCTGTATAAAGATAATAAGTGCTGTTGCTATTTTCATTTTATATAAGAAAAGTCTTAAGACTCAGAGAAATAAGGTAATAGCTAGTGGTGGATCCAAGGACTTGACCTGAGGTTGTGTGATCTAGTGGTGTGCTAACACAGTAGCCACTAGCCATGCATGGCCATATCTGTTTAAATTTAAATTAATGGAGAGTTAATAAAATCAAACATTCCTCATTCCTACTAGTCACACTTCAAGGACTCATTGGTCACATGTAGCACTAGTAGTCACCGAATTTGATAGCCCAGGTTACAGAACATGTCGGTCATTTCAGAAAGACCTGTTGAACAGTGGTGTTCCCGACCTGCAGCCCTCCGGTCCCTGCCTTCTGGACTGTCACGTTTTACTACACCTGCTCCATCACATGGCTCTTCAACGTGTGTCTGGTTCACCTTGTGTTTTGTACATTTCGTTTTACTGCATACATTCCTTTTTAGGACAAATACAAGATATAGGAAATCTGATTTAGTAGGATTGAGAGGACAAGCCTCATTAAATCTTAGACTATTTTAATAGCTTGTGGTACCCAGTGGTAAATCTACTGTGTTAGTTAAACTGCTTATAAATTGTGTTTCTTTCTCTGCCTGTTGGACCTGCATTGTGGAACCTCTCCTTTACACCCTTTTTTCCTCTCCCACCCACTGAATCCCCATTGATCAATGCTGCGGTTCACTTTCTGCTGCTCCTGTAGTAGGGGATGCTTAAGCAGTGCTAGAGGAGAGGCACATCCCCAGATTTCCCTTTCTGGATTTCCTGTCCACTAGCTGATTCTCAGCAGCTGACTTATCTTCCATGGTCTGAAAACTGGGGCCTTAGGCTGAACTCCTCAAACCTCCATGTCCAGCTTCTCTGTCAACATTCATTTCTCCTGACAGTCTCCTGAAATGAGGTGTCCTTTCTTTTTTTCAAGGCCAACCCACAGCCCACAGCCCCGACCTGTTTCCTACCTGTTTCTTCTGGGGTTTTGTTTCATCCTTTTTCCCTTTCCTGCTTACTTTTCCCACTTTTCACTCCTCAGCTACCCTTTTTAGTCTTTAGTTTTGTAATTTTCAAACCTGGCCATGTGTTAATGTCACTGAGGATATTTTTAAAAATACTGAAATGGGGTGCCATTCCCAGGGACCCTTGGGTGATAATTTTTAGGAGTTCCTGAGAGTATTCTTATTATAGCCAGGATTGAGAATTAATTACTGCTCTAGTTGCTGCCCAGTTGCTGCCCTTTCCAATAAAATCTCTTAAGAGACATCTACATTTATTTTGTATACTTTTTCATCTCCCATTATTCCTTTAACTATCATAGTTTATTTCAACTAAAATCCTTGTTACCTTCTAATTGCAGACCCATTAGATACTTTAAATGTTTATCGTGTTCACTGGATTAATCTTTTGGGGTCTTTTCCTTCCCCTTGAAGTCCTACTGCTCTGACTTCTGTGATAGTGCATTTTCTTGATTTACTTCTTTGTTGACTTTTCTTATTATTGTTATTCATGGTGCTAAGGAGTAAACCCATGACTTTGTGCATGCTGAGCATGGGCTTTACCTCTGAGCTACACTCCCAGCCTTGACTCTGCTTGTGAGTACTTTAAAGTATTGGTTTTCCTTTATTCTGCTTTTCCTTATTCTACAGGCTTTCTCAACTTCAGGACTACTGAAATTTTGAATGGGATAATTCTTCATTGTGCGGGACTCTCCTGCGTATTGTATAGGATGTTTAGCAGTATCTTTGGCCCCTTCTTGTATAACATTAATTACTCCCCACCTTCTGTTCCAGTTAAGACAACAGAAACCTCCCTGGGGATAAATTGTCCCTCACTGAGAACGATTGATCTATAAGGTGTCTGTGGTCATCCTCAAGTCCTCTCATGATTCCCATAATTACTGTATACTAAAGACTCACAGACCCATGGTGTTACCATTGTTAAATCTAGTTCCATATTGCCTTTGCAGAATTTTGCACCTAAATTTTAAAATCTGTATCACTTCCCTGTTATGGAGCACATAACTTCATATGTAAGGTGACCCTCTATGTTTTGGGATCCTCCCAACCTCTACAGCCTTGTTTCCTGTCACCTCCTGTTTTTCTTCTATTCTACCAGTACCAGACTTAATTGTTTTGTTTTTTAACATGAACCATGCTGTTCAGTGCTTCTGTACCTTTGCCTAATCTGTTTTATCAGCTAGAAATACCTTTGTTGCTTTCTTAACCCAATTAAATCAATTCTCCACTGAATCTAGGAAACCTCCTCTGATCTCTAGGACTAAATCAAAATACCTTTCCTTTGTATTCCTCAGAGTACTTTATTTCTCCATCGTGTTCTAACTATCCTAACTGAAGTTGTTTACTAGCTGCTGTTCATTTAGCACATTATTCCGAACGTTCTCTTAGCTTCTTTAATGTTCCCAACAAGCCTGTGAGGTAGGTACTGTTGAGGAATTTGAGATTTCTGCTTTATTAGAGCCTGTATTAGTTATCTATTATTGCATAATAATAGATGTTACTGTAAACCATAGTGACTTGAAACAATAATTATAGTGTAATATCTCATTTTCTTTGGGTTAGGAATTCAGACGTGGTATGGGGAGATATTTTATCTCTGCCATCTGATATCTGAGAGACTTATAGGCTGGAGGGTAGAATAATTTGCACAGTTGTTTGCTCATATGTCTAATGGTTAATACCAGCTGGTGACTAGGGGGTTTGGTTTATGCTGTCAGCTGGTTTACTAGTTAGCTTTCTGCTGCTATAACAAGTACCTGAGATAAATCAACTTGAAAGGAGAAAAAGGTTTATTTTGTCTCACGGTGTCAGAGATTTCAGTTCATGGTTGATTAGCCCTGCTGTTTTGGACCTATGGTGGGATCTCATGGTATGAATGTGCAGCAGAGAAGGCCTGTTCACCTCATGGCAACAGGAAAACAAAGAAACAAAGATAGGAAGGAGCCAGATTTCCAGCATCCCTTTCAAGAGCACACGCTCATGACCTAACTTCCTTTCACCAGGCCCTACCTCTTAAAGTTCCACCACCTTCTAGTACCACCAACCTGAGGACCAAGCACATGGGCCTTTGCGGGGTATTCCAGATCCAAACTACAGTAGCTGATAAGTGTTAGCTTTTAAGGTCCCTGTTAGTTAACCCCCTTGCCAGGGATGGTCATGAATTTGGATTTGTCTTGTTTTTTCTTCATTCAGATTAAATATCTGGGCAAGAATAACAAATAGGCTGAATATGGTAATGAATACTTGCAATCCCAGCAACTGGGGAGGTTGAGGCAAGAGGATTGCAAATTCAAAGCCAGCTTAGGCAATTTAGCAAAACCCTGACTCGATAAAATGGACTGGGAATGTAGTTAAATGGTGGAGCATTTGCCTGGCACATGTGAGGTCCTGGATTCAGTCCCCAGAACTGGGGGGTGGGAGTGGGGATCAAATGAAAGGTATTGTATCCTTGTTAGTGTACCTCAACAGATGGCACGGGCTGTCAGAAGTCTTTTTTTCTTATAAAGGCATCCTTTCTCCTTTGTAATGAATACATTATCAAGGGTAAGAACTTGAGAGTGAGTGAATATCTGGTCATCTAAAGTTTTTCTTTTAATATTAATTTTTTAATTGTAAGTGGACACAATATCTTTATTTTCATGTGCTGCTGAGGATGGAACCCAGTGCCTCACGCATGCCAGGCAAGCACTCTACCTCTGAGCCACAAGCCCAGCCCTCTAATAATTTTTCATCTAGTGCTATCAGTGTCCATGGCCTGGATTATTACTGTGAAATAATTTTATATTTGTTTCTACTTAAATTACATTTATTTCTATTTCTATAATTTCTTCCCCAGGTTTAAACTTTTTTTTTTTTTTTTTGGTAAGAGCTTTTTTTCCCTGCTCTACTTTATTTATTTTAGCATGGTTTTAGCTTTATTTATTTTAGCATGGTTTTTAAGAAATCATTTTCGTTTTGATGCTCAAATAATCCCAATTTGGCCAGAGTAATTATGTCTAAACATTTAGACAACAGTCCTTGTTCACAGCCCTTGAATTAGTAAGAGAATTGGGCTGTCAGAGTAAGGTGATCAGGTTGTCTTTCTCTGGTTATTAGCTCATGATTTATTAGCTGATAACAAATACAGTCTCTGCTGTTGTCAGATAGGTTTCCTTTTGTGGGCATAAAATATTTTCAAAAAGATCTTTTTAGTTGCCAAAGGAGAATGGGGATAATTTCTTATTTTGTCTTGTCTTACTGTGTGAATGTTGAAAATGCAATATAGTACAAATGTTCTTGGACAGCCTTATATCCTTTTTATAATTAAAGAGAGAAGAAGAAAATAACTAACGTTTCTCAAATGCCTGGAATTTTTCAGGCCACAGATGCTCTTCTCACAATGCTCTTATGTTGGACTAGGTACAGCTAAAGTAGATAAGTAATGAATTGTAAATCTTTTGCACAAATATTTCTGTTAAGCTAGGCATGGTGGTACATGACTGTAATCCCAGTGGCTCAGGAGGCTGAGGCAGAAGGATCGAAAGTTCAAGGCCAGCCTCAGTGATGTAATGAGACTCTAAACAACTTAGCAACAGGCTGGGGATGTGGCTCAAGCGGTAGCGCGCTCGTCTGGCATGCGTGCGGCCTGGGTTCGATCCTTAGCACCATACAAACAAAGATACTGTGTCCGCTGATAACTAAAAAAAATAAATATTAAAATTCTCTCTCTCTCTCTCTCTCTAAAAAAAAACAACTTAGCAAGACCCTGTCTTAAAATAAAAAATAAAAAGGGCTAGGGATCTGGCTCAGTGATTAAGCTCCCCTGAGTTTACTCCCTGGTACAAAGTAATAATAATAATAATAATAAATTTTTGTTAGACTAGTAAAATACCAATGTGAACACATTGTCGTGAATCAGTCTTCCTTGGTTACTTTCCCTCTTTTATTCTGTAGGAAATATTGATCTACTGTACCACTAGCTTGTTCCTTTGGTTAATAGCAGAGGGTAGGAAAAAGACTTAAATTTGGAAACTATTTATGGAAAATCATATTACCTCAGTAACATGCAAGTAACATATAGCATGATTTAACAGTGCCATAAAAAAGTTGTTTTGCTCGGGCCGGGGTTGAGCTCAGTGGTAGAGCTCTTGCCTAGCACGCATGAGGCACTGGGTTCCATCCCTAGCATCACATAAAAATAAACAAATAAAATAAAGACATTGTCCGTCCAAAAAAAAAAAAAAAGTTGTTTTGCTTATGTTGTTTCCTTTTGTGGTACTAGGGATTGGATCCAAGGGTGCTTTTACCACTAAGCTCCATCCCCAGCCCTTTTATTTTGAGACAGTGCCTTGCTGAATTGCCCTGGCTGACCTTGAACTTGGAATCTCTTGCCTCAGCCTCCTGAGTCACTGAAATTACAGGTGGGGGCCACCACATCCACCTCTTAAAAAAATATCTTTTCTTACACACATAACAAGTTAGTTCAGTGTCTCAGCCATATCAGAGTTCCATCTTTGTGCTTCTCAGTCTTTCCCTCCAGTTTATTGCCTTCAGCCTTAGACAGGGAGAAAGGGGAGTGATATATCGTCTATGGATTCCTGCTTTTTGTTTTGTTTTGTTTTTTAGGAAAGGAAAAGCTTTTCTACTGCCCCATTTATTCTCTCTATCAAGTTTCTACTCACTGGGCTCCCTGCCCACATATAGAAAGCTAAGAGAGCGAGCATTTAGCTTTTCTGTCTTGTGGAATAGATGGTGGCAAGGGAGAAGGGTATTGAGTGTCACAATATCTGCTTATTAGGTATTTTATTAGCTACTTGCATGGTGGTGAGAAAAGATAACAAGTTGGAGCCCAGCCTCAGCAACTTAACAAGATGCTGTCAAAATAAAAAGGACCTAGGATGTAGCTCAGAGGTAAAGTGCCACTGGCTTCAACCCCCATTACCAAAAACAAGAAAATTGCTACAAATTAATTGTACTATAGAATTAAAACTCATTTCATTTTAAACAATGTTTTAGCAGTCTTTTGAAGCTTTTTTTATTTTACTATTACTGATAAAATACATTAACTGTGGATACTCCCCATTTTCTGGGTGTCATCACCTAAGAGGTTTTGGCTCTCTTAGTTTTTTCCCTACATTTCAATCATTTAATTTCTTAATAAATTTTCTTTCATCATCATTATTATCATTTAATGTTTCTCATTAAATAGATCACCTTTTTTTTTTTTACAGTAGAAATTAGATTTATTTAGTTTTACAGTGCTGGGAAACTGGACAGAGTTACATATCTCATTACATTCAAGATACAGAATATTTCATCACAAAACTACCCTATTAACCTAATTGCCTTTTCCACTCCAAATTGTCCTTATAGTTTTGTTTGCCCCAATATATCAAAGAAATAAAATCTGTAGCTTTTGCGTCTGATTTTTGCTCATTAGCATAACATAGTTGAGATTCATCTGTGTCCTTGCCTGTATCAGTAGTTCATTCTCTTTACTGAGAAATAGTTTTCATGGTACATATTGATGTACTATAATCTACCCATCTATTCACCAGGGAATGGATTCTAGGATCTCTCTACTTTTAGTGACCATGGATAGAATCATGTCGCCATTCTCCTGTGTAATTATATGGGAGTGAGAATGTCAGATTGTAGGTATGTATTTAATCACAGGAAACTGCCACCGGTTTTTGAAGTGCCCTTTTTTGCATTCTTGCCAGCTGTGCCTGAGAGCTGCAGTGACCCCATGTCCTTGCCAGCACTTGGTGTTTTTGGTTTAAAGCCATTTTAATCTCACTGTGGTTTTGACTTTCACATCCTTAATGATCAATGACGCTGAATATCTTTTCATTTGTTTGTTTATTTGTATGACTTCATTGGTGAATGTCAGTTTGAATCTGACATTCTGAATTAGCCCACATGTTATTGGATGTTTTTATTGCTTGTTCTCTTATTATTAAATAGTTAAAGTCTGTCATATATTCTAGATCACGATTTTTTTTTTTTTTTGTATTGGGGATTGAACCCAGGGGCAGGTAACCACTGAGCCAGTCCCCAGCCCTTTTTATAGTTTGAGTCAGGATCTCCCTAAGTTGCTTAGGGCCCTAAGGTGCTGAGGTCGGTTTTGAACTTGCGATCCTCCTGCCTTAGACTCCCGAGCCACTGGAAATTCTTTCTTTTTTATTTTTTTTAATTTTTTAATATTTATTATTTATTTATCGGCGGACACAACATCTTTGTTTGTATGTGGTGCTGAGGATCGAACCCGGGACGCATGCATGCCAGGCGAGCGCGCTGCCGCTTGAGCCACATCCCCAGCCCCTGGAAATTCTTAATACTACTAAAGTATTCACTTATAAAAATAGTTAAGGTGGTAGATCTTACATTATATGTTTTTATCCCAATTTAAAAAATGTATGTTTTCTGAATTTCCTTGTGGGAGAAAGGAAAATCAGAAAATCCCCCAAGAGGCCAACTGCTGAATATTCCTTCCCACAGCAGTGACAAATGTCTCCCACTCTAATCATTCCAGAGGACTTGCCCCAGGCTCATTCAACATGAGTGACTCTTGTAGATCCTGAGGGTGGTGAGCACTTGGAAAACTCTTGGTGAAAGGCAGGATGGGTACTAGAGGTGATCGCTACAAGGCTCCATGGGATATCCGAGATTGCTATACGTGCCGTCCAGGATGCTGGGGTAAGGCGCTGCGAGACAGGCACGTGGCCGTGGAGTCCCGCCCTCTACTCAGGAGTTCATCTCACGGCATTCCTTCGTTCTTGACTAGCCACTCTGAGTGATGCTCATCTGAGGCCTAGTTGGTTTTCCTTTGTGATCCTCTGGCAGAACTCCCAAAGGGAAGGCTGTAGAGTCCCTTTCAGCAGTCCGGGGGTGTCATTTCCAGTCTGTGTACCTCATGCCAAACACAGCAAGGCAGGAATGAAAAAGCTTGGCTTGGGATCTCTGCTCGGGTTTCATTTTTCAAAAGCAGAACTCATGTGCCAAGAGTGGGAGCACTGGGGTCAGGGGTCATTTTCTTGACAGACAGCATTTCTTTCAGAGTTTATGACAAGAAAGAAAGAAAAGGCTGTAGGCAGCTTAGTCTAAACAACTTTCGGTTTGGCCTGAACAAAGACTCACCTGTTTTTAACTTTATTTAGTTGTATTATGAAAGAAAGCTTCATGATTTTTTTGTGTACGAACATTTGACTAAACATTTACTAGCCATTTGTGCACTCACCTTGTTGCCAAGTAGACACCATCTCTTGAAATGGAGTCAGACAGATTCCAGACACTGCTTTCTGAGTCTCTTTGAAATATAGGGCATTAGCATGTAACCCGTTTCTCACTGTTGGGATCCAAATGATCTAATGGAAGGACCTCTGGAAAAAATTTCCTCTCATTCTTGAAATAACCACGGGAATTTCTAGTTCTTTACTGCCTTTGTCAGGATGTCATGTTTGGAACTGCTTCAGCCATCTTCTGACTGACCGTATGTGGGAGACATGGCTGATGCTGAGGATCGAGAGTGAGAAGGTGGAAAGGGGCGTCTGCTACTGAGTTGCCATCCCAAAGCTGGGGCTGTCTACCTCCAGACTATTAGATGATTAAGGTAAATAACTGTCCTTGTAGTTTAATCCGTTTTTGATCAGATAGCTGATCAAAATGAGTATAGTGAAAGTGAAGCAACATTATTCAATTTTAAAATAAAGAGTAAAACAACATTAATGAAGTCAAAGTGCCTTAGGTTCCTACAGTAGACTTCTGCTGCTTCTCCAGCTTTGTTCCTATCTCGTCTCCCCTTGCCCTGCTCATGCTAGCCATTGGGCCTTTGTCCCCCACAGTTGCTCTGTCCTCTTCACCCATAGGTAGGCCTTACCCAGTTTGGTTTCATCTTACTGGATTGCTGGGATGTTCTGTCTTCGACCTTACCTGTCCCATCGCCGAAGCTAACTCAGGTTTACCCCTTGGATAATAATAATTTCGGGCATCACTTCCCCGGAGAAGCCTTTCCTGACACTCTTCCTAGGTCCTGTGTATGTCCCCAGAGCTCTGTGTACTTCTTTTTAGCTCTGATCACACCGGCAATCTTTTATCATTGTGTGGTGCTATGGTTTGAATGTCCCCTCCAAAACTCGTGACAAGGGACTGGGGTTGGAGCTCAGTGGTAGAGCGCTTTGCCTAGCACAAGTGAGGCCCTGGGTTCGATCCTTAGCACCACATAAAAATAAATAAAGTAAAGGTACTGTGTCCATCTACAACTAAAAATAAAATTAAAAATACTCATGTCAAAGTTTAATTGTCACTGTGGTGGTAATGGAAAGTGGAACCTTCAGTAGTCAGTTGGCTTATGGGGGCTCCAGCCTCACGAGTGGATTACTACCTTATCATGGGAGTGGGTTAGTTGTAAAAGTGAGCTCTCTCTGTCTCTTGGGCGCTTGCTTGCTCTTCTGCTGTGTTGTGACTCAGCAAGAAGGCCCTCACTAGATGCAAATTCTTGATCTTGAACTTCAGAGCATCTAGCACCATAAGCTGGATGAAATTCTATTGTTTATTCTGTACCCAATCTGTAGTTTCTGTTGTAATAGCAAAAAATGGACTGACATGTTATTTAATGTCTTTCCTTCCTGTTATACTATTAAATTCCAAGAAGGAAGGGACATTTATTCTTCCAAAGCCTCACATAATCCTTGGCATATGGTACATTCTGAAAGAATTTTTCTTTTTTTAATTTTGAAATGTGTTAGTGAATGCATGTATTTTCTTTTGGGTGTAACTTTTACTTTTCTTTATCTTATATTTCATTATCCAGATCATATTAAATTGGATTTCCATTTGGTGCCCGAGCAAAGTGGAGGATAAACAAGACATTAATTTCCTCAGGGCATTAAATATTGTAGGAAGTTTTGAGATTCTGAGTTGTCTGGATCCTTAGTAATCATATTATCTTGCTTGTCTCTGACTTTGACATAAGAAAAATGGCAGAATTCTAAATGAGAACAATTGTATAGCCATTCAATTTGTTTTTAAAATGTCCATGTATTATGTGAAATAATTTCATGGTGGTACACCTCCCTGGGAAACCATTGCCCTAACATTTTCATTCTAAGTATATACTACTTTAGAAAAATCACTTGCCTAGCATACATGGGTCCCTGCCATGAAAAACTAAAAATCAAGTTTATGTGTCTGTTTATACCTATTGTAATTTTTTTCACAGTTCCATGAGGACAGGAATAATTTCAGTATCTAGTTAGATTTTTTTTATACTTTTTTTTTTTTTTAGTTGTAGATGGACACAGTACCTTTATTTTATTTGTTTATTTTATGTGGTGTTGAGGATCAAGCCCAGGGCCTCTCAGTTGTGAGGCAAGCGCTCCACCATTGAGCCACAAGCACAGCCCCTAATTTGATATTTCACATCTAATTTTCTTTATATAATAATGTGTCTTGTCCATTTCTACGTCATTACTTATATCTGTCGGTCAAATCTTTCTCTCTCTGTGTGCCACCCCACCTTCCCACCTTTGGTTGCTAGGAATGGAACCTAGGGGCTTCTACCTCTCTTCTGCACCAATCCCAGATCTGTCACACGTGAACACGTGAATTCTATTCATTAGAATTCTACAAGAGACACCACCACTGATTTAGACAATCCCTTATAGAACTCTAGGGCTCTTTTGGATTTTCTTTTTTCTTCATTATATACTAGACTACATTGAACACGTGCTTCTTTACATATGTTATTGTCTCTTAAAGCGTATCTTCCCATGTTTTCCATCCTCTTCTCTTTGTACGTCAGTTTGGATATTTTTCTGTTGATCCACCTTGACTTTCATTAATCCTATCTTCTCTTGTATCTAATCTGCTGTTATATACATCTAATAAATTCATTATTCAGATACAATATTTTTTATTTAACCCAGGGGTGCTTAACCAGTGGGCCACATCTCTAGCACTTTTTTATATTTTATTTAGGGATAGGGCCTTGCTAAGTTGCTGAGGCTGGCTTTGAACTTGTGATCCTCCTTCCCCAGCCTCCTAAGCCATTGGAATTTTATGCATGTGCCACCACGCCTGGCTTCACTATCTTTTTTAACATGTTAATTGTAGTTAATTTAAAGCCCTTTTTTTGGGTAACTACAATATCTGAATCACCTCTGAGGCTATTTCTCTTATTTATCTTTTATTACTGGTTTTGGGTCATTGAGCCTATAATTTGGCGGGTCTGTTAATTTTTGGTTAAATGTGAATAGTTTTGTATAAAAACTGTGAAAGCTTTAGACAGCGTTGTTTTTCTCTAGAGAGGATTCAGAGCCTGGTGCTGTGGCACACGCCTGTAATCCTAGTGGTTCTGGAGGCTGAGGCAGGAGGATCTCCGGTACAAAGCCAGCCTCAGCAACAGTGAGGTACTAAGCAACTCAGAGAGACCCTGTCTCTAAATAAAATACAAAATAGGGCTGGGGATGTGGGTCAGTGTTCGAGTGCCCCTGAGTTCAATCCTAGGTACCAAAAACAAAACGAACCCTTCAAAACTATAGAGTTCAGGGTTTTTTTTTGCTAGGCATAGAGCATAGTGGAAGATTATTTTTATTCTATCAGGAACTATACCAAGACAAGACTGGGTTACAGCCCTGAAAGTAGATAGTCTACTTAGGGTTCACCCTTAGCTTTCAAAAGTTTCAGTTTAGATTTTTATATATTTTGTGAGCCCTTCCTCCAAAGGATATAAACCCTAATCTTGGTCACAGGAGAGTACATAACATTTTATTCTAATAAATAAAGACTTCCACTTAAATGTTTCGTTTGCTGCCCTTTATAGCTGCAAACTGATCTAAAAGGGAAATTGCTATGTGCCTCCTTAGTCTGCGAAAGACCTGAATTTGCTTTTCCCTCACAGTGATCCTTCATTGAAGCTTTGCACAGGATCCTCAGCCTTCTGCTCTTGCCCAGCATCAGCAAAATCGGTTACAGAAGCTGGCTCCTTCTTCCAAGATTATTCCCTCTCTAGATTCTTAACCACTCTATTTCTCATTCCTTAGTAGTTCTCCTTTGTCTTCAAACATTCTACCCGAATTTTCTAAGTTGTGCAAGGTATTTTTTTTTTTAATATTTATTTTTAAGTTTTTGGCGGACACAACATCTTTGTTTGTATGTGGTGCTGAGGATCGAACCCGGGCCGCACGCATGCCAGGCGAGCGCGCTACCGCCTGAGCCACATCCCCAACCCCTATGCAATGTATTAATGCTGGTCTGCCACCAACTGCTTTCTCTTACCTAAGACTGAATATCTGTGGTAACATTTCAGTAGGATGAAATTCTTTTTCTTTTTTCCCAGAAAATTTTAAGTTTTATTTATAACTGTTATAAAGTTGAACTGCTGAAACTTGTTCATTGAGACATTTTGACTTGCATTAATGCTTTACAGCCTGCATTTATATTAAAAATTCACCCACAAACAAAAATGGAAAAATGACAATACCTGATTTCTGTCCACTATTTTTCCACTTGCAGTTGTATACTTAGATATCTTTTGACCCTATGGGAGGAAAATTTTAACATTCAGAACTACCTTTAACAGGAAAAAGAGAGAGAGAAAAAAATATATAAATATATATATATCTTTAAGAATGAAATGTTTCTAAAATCAAAGTAAATTCTAAGCACCTTCTTTCTCCATATGGGCAATATTGCTAGTTGGTGTCTTTTGGCATAATTGTAACATGTTTGGCATGGAAAGAACACAGATTGATGTCTTTATAAAGGCCAACCAGAGAAGCCTCACTTGCTCCCTGCAAAGCACCTAGAGCTGTGCACTGGAAGTGCAGATCTGTTTTGAAGTCTTGAGCAATTTCTCACACCAGGTGCTAGAAGGGAAGCCGGCAAATCAGAAGTTCAGCGTACTTCTCTTTGTTTGTTTTTTGTTATCAGGGATTGGACCCAGGGTCACTTAATCACTGAGCCACATCCCTAGCTTTTTATTTTTCATTTTGAGACAGGATCCTGCTAAATTGCTTAGAGCCTAAGTTGCTGAGGCTGGCTTTGAACTTGAGATCCTCTTGCCTGAGCCTCCTGAGCCTCTGGAACTACAGGAGTGTACCCTACAGTTCAGTGGACTTGTGATAACGTCTCATTTCACAAAGTGCCACCATACCAGGCCTGTAACAATGAAGTTCTTTACCTCTCCCAGAGGGCACACTCTTGTGAGCAGCTCCTGTCGCCAGTGGTTTCCTGGATGCTCTATCGCCCATGGATTTGGGGAAGTCTGCTGTATATGGCCCAGTCCTTTTCCTGTGGCTGGAACTTGGCTAGCTAGAGGCAGCGCTGGCATTAGAGAGCAATGGTGGCTGCAGACACCATGGAAAGAGTGGATGACGTTCTTAAGAAAATGCTGGGTCAGATGATCTGACCTTTAACATTGATATTGGTAAATTGCCCTCCTAAAATCCTGTAACTATTACAGTCTCACCAATGGAATTTGAAAGTATCCCATATGTCCTCAGAAAAAGTGTTGGTGTCAGTCTCTATCTTTGCTAATGATGATAAACTTGATGGTTACTTTTGTTTTGTTTGTGATTTTTTCAGTTGAGCTTATTTTCATATAATTATTAGATGTTTATATTTCTTCTGTGAATTGTACCTTAATATGCCTTGCCCAATTTTCCTTTTATGGAGTTTAAAAAAGTTATTTAGGGGCTCTCTCTACATATGATATAGATATGAATATTTTTATGTATGTTACAGATATAAATTGCTTTCCAGTCTATATTTTGTTTTGTTCTTGTAACTTTTCATATATGCTTTTAAGTTTTAGGGTGTCAAATCTTTCAATACTCTTATGCTTAAAAAGGCTTACCTATCCCAGTGTTTTAAAAGGATATTCCAGTATTTTCCTTATATCTGGTGTTTTTACGGTTGTATAAGTAAGTCATAACCCTTTTTGATTCTAAGTGGCAGAAATCAATTTAATAATATAGCTCAAGAAAAATTAGAATGTATTGATTATGTAACTCATGTTCTTTGGTTATATCAGACCTAACATCTTCCTTTTATACCAAATGTCTTATAATGCCCTCTGCTATCCTGACCTGAAATTTACTGGTAATATAACCTGTAAAACAAATTTTTAAAAAATACATATTTGTACATACTATATTTCCCAAAGGAGATATAATAGGGGAGAGTATATGAAAATATTTTAATACGTAAATTCTTAGCTGTGACTATTCTGGGAGAGAAAATGAAAATTCAGATGCTTGCCTCTGCCTATAGAGCCATTAAGAATGTGACAGCTACCAATACAGACAGTAGGTGGTATTGCCTTGAAAGTTCCTCTGCCACATGTGGCATTGGTAGAGGATTATGATTTTCCAAAAAGGTGAAGAACTCTTGGGAAAGTTCTGGGGGTGGGAGGAAGTGTAAATTTGCCTTGATTTTCAGTTGCATTCCTGAAAATTTTAGCATAGAGTTGTCCCTTGGTATCTGAGGGGGATTGGTTTCAGGATCTCTGCAGATACCAAAATATGTAGATGCTTGAGTCTCATATTTTCATATAACCTATTCGTATCCTTGCATATACTTTAAATCACCTCTAGACTGACTTACAATAACTAATACAATGTAAGTGCTGTATAAATAGTTGTTATATGTATCTATTCAGTACAGGTGCATTTTTTTCATAGATATTTTCAGTATGCAGTGGGGTGACTCCTTAGAACCTGTGGATATAGAGTGCAGACTGTACACCTGTGAAGATCAAATGGGCAAAACTTGGTGTTTTGTAGGTCGGAGTTGGGTTTAGTGTCAGTGAAGCAGAGGTGGTTTTCCTCCAGGAGGATGTCTAGGCAGGAGGTTCACAGGTTATCATGGCGGAGCTCTGCTGGGCCTGGCCATCCTCCATGTATGCAGATTTGCACTCCCCTTTCCTACTTAGTGAGTCCTCCCAGTTACTGGGATCAGGAAGACTGCTCCCTTGAATTTTGGAAATCACTACCTGGGGCTGATATTGAGGACCCCTGATGTGACTGAAAGTATGTAGATGGGCAAGACTTTTAGTAGTGTGTCGTTTTCATCTGCTTTGCCTCTCTTCTGTCCCTGTTGAGCCTGCTTTCCTCGGTTGGCATCCGAGTTAGACAGCTCTCCCTTTGTGCGGTGAAAGTGGCTTCAAGTTCACCTCAAGAGTGGGCCGCGTATCAGCTTTCATGGAGTGTTCTCTGATTTGTGACACCTCTGATGGGTAAAGAGTATTATTCATATATATTGTTTAGTTAAGGATCTAATCTGCTCTCAGAGTATCCAGTTATTTACAGCATAATTTATTGAATAATTCGTCTACTTTGAAATGTCTACTGTATTATATAAGTGCTTTTATCCTCATCTCTCTCTATGTTCTCTGTTATCTTCTGTTATCTTTATTTATGTGCTGTGCATGCACCATAATGGATTTCTTTGCTATAGTTTTATAGATGATTTGACACCTCGTTGGGAAATAGCCCTTCACTTTTTTCCCATTACTTTCTTTATGCTTCGCTTACGTTTACCTTTCCAAATGGATTTTATTTATTTTATTTTTTTTTAATTTTTTTATTAGTTGCCCAAAACATTATAATGCTCTTGACATATCATACATTTGATTCAAATGGGGTATGAATTCTTATTTTCCAAATGGATTTTAGATAGAATCTGTCTCTGTCCAAACCATTGGGATTTTGGTTGGAAGCACATTGAATATATATTTAATCTGGGGAGAGTGGGTACTTTTTAATAGTATTGAAACTTTTTATTGAGGCCTGTGGTTCGTGTCTCACTTTGTTTTTAAATAGAGTTAATTTTTTAGAGTAGTCTTAGGATTACTGCAAAATCAAGCAGAAGGGGCTGGGGCTAGGGCTCAGCGGTAGCACACTTTCCTGGCATGTGTGAGGCACTGGGTTCGATTCTCAGCACCACATATAAATAAATAAAATAAAGGTCTATCAACAACTAAAAAAAATATTTTAAAAAATCAAGCAGAAGTCACAGGGATTTTTTAAAAAGTCATTTAGTAAAGTTTTAGTTTTTAACTGATTATTGCTAAAAATTTTAGTTTTTGATGTTACCCATCATTTTGCTAATTAGTCAAATTCTCTTATTAACTATGAAAGGTTTTCATTTTATTTCTTGGGGTTTCTAGATTTATAAATATTCTATAAATTTGAATTATATTTTTCTTTCCCATGTCTGTGCCTCTTATTGGTTTTTCTTTTCTGTTGCATTGACTTTACTATCAAAACCAGTTGTTGCCAGGTGTGATGCACGCACCTGTAATCCCAGCGGTTTAGGTGTCTGAGGCAGGAAGGTTGCAAGTTCAAGGTCAGCCTCAGCAACTTAGTGAGGCCCTTAAACAACTCAGGAAGACTCTGTCTCAAAAAATAAAAAAAGGCTAGGGATGTAGCTCAGTGATGAAGTGCCCCTTCGTTTATTCCTCAGTACAAAAAAAACAAAAACAAATCCACAAGTTGTCGAATAGTAGGCACCGTGCGTGCGTGCTGTCTTCCTGAAGAGTGTATTAGTGTTCTTTGCTAATAAGCATGCTTGCTTTTTGGTTCCTAGTATCAGCTCTACCATATTTTTAAAAATTTAGGTCTGGGTGCACGTGTGTAATCTCAGGGGCTCAGGGAGGAGGATCATGAGTTCAAGCCCAGCCTCAGCAGTTTAGCAGGATCCTAAGCAACTTAGCAAGATCCTGTCTCAAAATAAAAAAATGAAAAGGGCTGGAGACGTGACTCAGTGGTAAAGCGCCCCTGAGTTTAACCTCTGGTACCAAACCAAACCAAACCAACAAAAACCCTTAGTTTTATTCCTAATTTCTTAGGAGGTTTTAATTAATAATCATTAGGGATTCTATCAAATGTTCTTTACAGTCCTATCAAAATGGGCTTATAGTTTTTCTTTTTATAAACAATTAATGCATTTTGTTACTGAATAGATTTTATGATATTACATCAGCACTGCAAGCTTTAAATAAAAACTACTTTGACAAGGAGCATTAATGTTCTAATTGTATTTATAAAAGTGTCTTATTAGAGTTGATTTGTTCCTTTTTTTTTTTTTTAAGATTCTTGCTTCTATTCTGAAGGAGGTTCTGTAATTTCTTGTGTTGTCAGCATCAAGTTTTGGTATTAGGATTAGATAACTGTCTTCTTGTGCTCAGGAATAGTTTAAATAATGTAGGAATTATCTATTTCTTAAAGGTTCCTTAAAGGTTTAATGAGTTACCTGCCATTCCGTCTGGGCCTGACATCTTTGAGGGGGACTAGATCTGTTACAGACTTTTTAGTTGTTTGGGGGTAAATGGTCTAATGTAGTGCTTTACTCATTTCTATATTCTCAGTTTCTAGCACAGTGTCTGTTTTATAGTAGATACTAAACTAATTCATTTGAAATGAATGGATAATTGTAACTATGTCTTTAAGAAATATAGGAAGCATATGAATTAGTACTAATAGGTACAAGTATGTGCCAGAACCTAGTCTAAGTACTTCACAGACGTTAGATTGTCGAATCTTCATTACAACCCTAGGAGAAAGCACTGTGGCAGAAGATCTCCATTTTGTAGGAAAAATTGAGACACAGGATAGGCAGATTGCTTAAGGGTACAAAGGCAGTTAAATATTGGAGCCAGGATAATGCAAAAATGAAAATATTTTTATGTGGTGAGATTATAAGTATTTTTTACTTTAAAAAATTTTAACAGTATCATTTGTCTTTCCAGCTTTTTCTTTTAAAGAATTAAGCATTTCCCTTTCTCAGAAACATTTTTTACAAGGCACACATGCCGATATGTCAGTAAACAGAACTAGAAGGTTTTTAATTCTCTTTTCTTTCATGGAAGTATAAGTGAAGTATCACACATCTTTGGGACACATTACTCTGCCAACATAGCAGGTCTGCCCAGATTGTTCATATGGCTGTTACCACTTTATAGTAGTTGTCATTATGATGTCACCCTTTATTTTGAAAATATGTCATGATTTCATGTTTTATAGATTTAAAAAAATTACTATGGCTTCTTCCTGATAACAGCTTGTCTTGTTGATTTGAGTAGCACTTTTTTTCCCTTTTTCTAATGTGGTACTGAGGATCTAACCCAGTGACGCGCGTGTTGTAGGCAAGTACTCTACCACTGAGCTATACCCTGAGCCCAGCAGTATAACTTTTTTTTTTTTTTAATATGTTTTAGTTGTAGATGGACACAATACATTTATTTATTTATTTACTTACTTACTTACTCTTTTGTGTGTGCTGAGGATTGAACCCAGCACTTCGCATATGCTAGGCAAGCACTCTGCTGCCCAGTCACAACCCCAGCCTCTGCAGATATTTGAATATACCTAAAATGTATCTTTTGTTGTCTGATCTGCAGCTTTCAAGTAATAGTTTGTCCAATCAGGACCTGAATCGTTTGTGCTCATCTTATCTAACCTTAAATGAATTTGACCTGTGCCAGAAAACGATTTTTTTTTTTTTTTGAGAGAGAGAATTTTTTAACATTTATTTTTTAGTTTTTTGGCGGGCACAACATCTTTGTTTGTATGTGGTGCTGAGGATCGAACCCGGGTCGCACGCATACCAGGCAAGCGTGCTACCGCTTGAGCCACATCCCCAGCCCACGATTTATTAATTTACACCTGGGGATATTCTGTTTTAGTGACTAGAAAATTCATTTCTGCTAATTAGCATAATGTTATATTTGGATTTCTCATATACCAAGAAATAACCATTCAGATGGTTGTTTGATGTATATAGAATCAACAAAGAAAATTGTATGCCTTTTAGGAGAAAATTTATTCAATTTGTGATGAAGCCTATGGAATTATTCATTTCACCTTGAAGATTTTTTTATAATGATAAAGTATTTATATTTATTAGTTTTTTTTCCTTTGTCTATATTAGATAATTACCAACATGTTCATACTTTCCAGATAGGTAATAGATGGTTGCAATCTAGAAAGACATTAGGGCTGATTAGTTTGCACTTACACATTCAAACCGATCTTTATTTTAGTGTGTGCTACTTTTTTTTTTTTTTTTTTTGGTACTGAAGATTGAAACCAAGGATGCTTTGCCATAGAGCTACATCCTCAGTTTTTCTTTGGTTTATTTCCCCCAGCTCTTTTTTATTTTTTATTTTTGAGACAGGGCCTCACTGGGTTGGTAAGGCTGGCCTTGAACTTCTAATCTTCCTGCCTGAGCCCTCCATCCCCAGTTGCTGGGATTACAGGTGTGTGCCAACATGTCCTGCAGCTGTCATCTTTTGACATTATTTATTTTTTTTAACATCTTAGTTGCCTCCTTCTCTAAGCACTTTTGAGTTTAGCAACAATCTGTCTCTGAATCATTTTGTAAGATATACTACATGTAAGAAGGTTTCCTGCCTAAAAAATGAGTTTTCCTGAAGTTAATGCTAGCTTTTGGAACCATCGTTTTCTGATACTGATCAAACTTAGATTTTGGGAGTTGACTTCATGGTTAACTTTTTAGAAATTTATTTCAAAACATTAAGGTTTTTTCCCCCCCAAAGATTAAAAAGACGATGTATATCTAATTAAAACAAATTTTAAAAAAGTTATACTCTGAATATGTGATCAAACTTTTCAATAATAATATTTTTTAAAGAAAAAAAAGATTAAAAAAAACAGCATTACAGCTCAGGAGGCTGAGATAGCAGGATCACTAGTTCAAAGCCAGCCTCAGCAACAGTGAGGCACTAAGCAACTCAGTGAGACCCTGTCTCCAAATAAAATACAAAATAGGGCTGGGGACCTTTTTAAACATACACCACACACACACACACACACACACACACACACACACACATGATATCTCCATTTATATAATTGAAATAGGATTGATCATATTACACACTTTATTGTTTTATAATTTTTATTGGTTTATAATTTTTTAAATAATTGTATATCTTTCATCATATATAAAATTGAGGCCCATCAAAGGTTTCTTAATTCATTCAATAAACATTGCGTATTATTATGTGCAAGATGCTATTCTAGATGTTGAGCATGCAACAGTGAACAGAACTAAAAAATGACTGCTCTTGTGAAGCTGAGGTCCTAATGAGGAAGACAGACAAGATGAACAGTGTCAAGCAGTAGTACATGCTGTCAGAAAAAAAGGCTGGGAAGGGGATTGGAAATGTGTGTCGGGGGGTGAAGATTCAAAAGCACAGTCAGCAGAGGCTTTATTTTTATTTATTTTTACGTGGTGCTGAGGATGGGACCCCGTGCCTCTCATGTGCCAGCAAGCGCTCTGCCATTCAGCCCCAGCCCCAGCCGCAGCCCCAGCCAAGGCTTTATTGAGAAGGTGTTTGACCTGGAGAAAATGAGGAAATGAGAGACCAGTGTGAAGGACATATCAGGAGATGCTCTCAGAGAAGTCTGGGAATAGATTGGGGATACGGGGATGTGCAGAACCACTTGATTGGTTATTGTAAGGGCTTTTACGCCATTGGAGAGTTTAGATGAGCTTCTTTCTGGAAATGGTCATCTTAACTGCTGTGTTGACACAGTGCAGGGCTGCGGGGGCGTTGGGTGGCTTGGAGTCATGAAAAGTGGCATGACTCCAGATGTAGTCTGACAAGAGGCATGCTAGAGCTTGCTCATTGAACATGATGTGGGACACAGAAAGAGTGAAGGGTTTTGGCCTGAACAACTAGAAAAATGAAACTACCCTTAGCTGACACAGGGCACAACAAAAGGAGCAAAACTTGGAGGCAGAGATTTCAGTTCATTCAGTGCTTTATCATACGTTCAAGTGGAGATATTGAAAAGCAGTCTTGTCTGGAAATAGAATTTGGGAGTTGTGGTATTTAAAGTCACGAAGCTGTATGAAATTGCCAACAAAGTCAAGATCAAGATTGGTAGAGCTCAGAGACTTGAGCCCTGGAATTGCCAGCCCATAGGAGTCTGAGGAAGTCTCCAGGAGTTGAAGAGACCTCTGTTCTGATCTTCCTGGTCTCAGCTCACCACAGAAAAGAATGTAAGGACCAGTCAGGTAAGAGTAGCAGGGCAAGAGATTCATTATAAAGGAAAAGTACCTACTTGAGAATGGGAGGGCAGGTAAGCACAGAATAGCATTCCGTCTTAGAGTGGGGTTCGGATACCAATAGAGTAGCTAAGGCACTAGATTAGCCGTGGAGTCAGGGCGGGGTTTTGCAGTTTTGCACTTGTGTTTCATGTCTAAACCCTACTGCTCAGTTCCTCCAAATGCCTTACGGTTGTCTTCCAGTGTTGTTTTTTCTTCAGCTATTTGGTAAGCTGCTGGCAAGGATATGGCTGGGTTGGTTATGGGTTGTTCGGTTTGCATTCTGCCTGTTAATGGACGGTCCCCTTTTGAGATTCAGTGCTCTTTGTTGCTCTTCATACGCCTAAATTCCTATCTCATGTCCACTGGAATTAGAGGTTTGGGAGGAAAGGAGGAATAAGCAAAGGAGACTGAAAAGAACCACCAGGGAAGTAAGAGGAAACTTAAATGAAGACTCTGTCTGGTTTTAGCATGTGACTTCCCCTCCTAGACCCTTTGGGTTGATTTTTCTCTTCCGTGAGTTGCTAAAATTTAAAACATATTGCCTTCCTTCCCTCTACTCATGCTGTCACACATAGCTTTAACAAGAAATAGCTACAGCAGCAAGAAATTCAGTGTAAATACTGTACGCGTCACCCGAAGATAATCTCCAAACAGCGCATATGTTTTAGGGGCCACCCTGAACAATCTGTGTTACTGCTGAGAATACTTGGAGCCCACATCTGACTTCCAGAGAGTAAGCATCCAAGCAAGCAGTCATTAGCCAATCAGCTGCTGGCAACTCCAAGTATTTGTATAGGGTCATTTGAAGAGCTCTACGGAACTAGGATGTTTCTTAAACTGGATCACCACTGTTTATTTATGGTCTGTTGAAGCATATGATAATTTCTTCTTCCTGTGACTAACAAGTATTGGGGGGCTGGTTATCTTTTGCTTTTTGCCATGTAGTAGATTATCCCAGAATTTGGTAGTTTAAGACAACATTTATTATCTCACTGTTTCTGAGGATCAGACATTTAGGAGCAGCTTATTTAGGTGGTTCTAGAGAAGGTTTCATTTTCCTAGTGAAAATTAACATATCAGGGCTGGGGCTGTGGCTCAGTGGTAAGGTGCCTGCCTCGCATGTATGCAGCACTGGGTTCGATTCTCAGCACCACATAAAAATAAATAAAGATACTGTGTGTTTATTTTCAACGTATCAGATGTGGCTGCAGTCATCTGAATACTTAAATGGGTCTGGCATCGGGGCTTTCAAGGTGGTTCACTCACATAGCTGTTGGAAGGAGGCCTCAGTTCCTCACCATATGGGCCTCTCCAGAGGGCTCTTTGCCTGTCCCTATGGCTTAGGAGCTGGCTTCTTTCAGAGTTAAGTGATTTAAAAGAGAGGAAGAAGGAAAGAAATCATACCTTTTTATATCCTAATTTGGTGGGTCACATACATTGTCATTTCTGCCTCATTTTATCTGTAAGAAGTCAATCACTAAGTTCAGCCCACATTTACAGGGAAGAAAACTAAGTTCCACCTCTCAGAGGGAAGAATATTAAAGAATTTGTGGACACATTTTAAAACCACCTTTTGGCTACAAATTATTTACACTTCTCTTGTGTACAAAATACAATTACCTTCCACGACGTACTCAAAATCTTGTCCCTTTGCGATTAGACATTCCTGCTCAGCAAGGGGAAGATGAGAACGCAAAGGTGTTGCTGGCTCATATAAACCCTGATAGGTGTTGAAAAAGTATCAGCAAGTCCTTGACTAGAGCTCCACTTATCCTGACGAGGAGTGCTCTGGATTCCTCCCTCTGGGCTTCGCGTCGTCCCTTCTTTTCTGTGAAAGGTAGTTCATATTTGCCGTTGCCTAGTTTCCTTAGCTTGCTTACAAGTAGAAATTTGAGGGTCCAAAGACCTCTTTGCATTTTGTGCTGTTTCTGCACCTTTCAGTTTAAGCCTTAGTGTGTCTTTTAAAAACTTGAGTATGCTGTGCATCTAACTGAAACTCGTGCCATTAGGCAACCCTCTCCCACAGATCTCTTGTGGGCATCCTCTCTCTACCCTGGCCGTCTACTGGGCTTGCTGAGGGTCGCCACCTGTGTGGCTGGAGTTGCATCCCCTGAAAAGATGTGTGTGAGTCCTACCTGGGAAGTGACCTTATCTGTAAACAGTGACATGAAAGATGTGATGAAGCTGGGTAGGTGGCACACGCCTGTGATCCCAGCATCTCGGGAGGCTGAGGCAGGAGGATCACAAGTTCAAAGTCAGCTTCAGCAACTTGGAGAGACCCTAAGCAACTTAGCAAAGATCCTGTCTCAAAATAAAATCTAAAAAGAGCAGGGGATGTGGCTGGTGGTTAAGCGCTCCTGGATTCAATCTCTGGTGTCTCCCCCCACCCAAGAAAAAAGATTTAATTAAGTTAAAACAAGATTATACTGAATCAGGGTGAACCCCGATCCAGTGGTTGTGGGAAGTTTGGACGTAGACACAGGTGACACAGGAAAGAAAGGCAGTGCAGATGGCGGCCGAGGTCGGGGTTGTGGGTCTGAGGCCGAGAAACGGCAAGGAGCGCTGGCCGCTGCGCAAGACCAGGAGGGCTTGGGACAGAGTCTTCCGCAGGACTCCAGAGGAAACAGTGTCTGGGGACCTCTCGATTCAGACTTTGGGCCTCCAAACCGATAAAAAATCCCTTTTGGTTTAGGCCACCCAGTTTGTGGTAATTTGTTACAGCACCCTGTAAACTAACCCAGAGTGTTAGAAGCCCAGTTGTTAAACCAAACGGTTCTCTAGGCACTATTTTAGATCTCTCTGAGGTTTTATGGAATTTTTAAAGCCACACTCTTAGTTCATTTTAAACCATGGTTTTTTGGCAGTACCCTGAATTAAACCTTTGCTTGAAGTCCATTTCTCAGTTTTAGTATCATTCACTGTTACGGGATGTTCTCAGAATTGTCTTCACCTACCTTCTCCGCCTCTCCTTTTTTGTGCTGGGGGTTGAACCCAGGGGCACTGAACCACAGAGCCACATCGCCAGCCCTGTTTTGTATTTTTTTAGTTGTTGATGGACCTTTATTTTACTCATTTATTTATATGTGGTGCTGAGAATGCACCCAGTGCCTCACACATGCCAGGCAAGTGCTCCACCACTGAGCCCCAGCCCCAGGCCCTCTTATTTGGTATTTTATTTAGAGACAGGTCTCACTGAGTTGCTTAGCGCCTTGCCATGGCTGAGGCTGGCTTTGAACTTGCGATCCTCCTGCCTCGGCCTCTGGAACTGCTGGGATTACAGGCGTGCACCCACCACGCTGGCCCTAACTTGTTTCCAACTGGCCTTCCTTTAGTCTGCCCCTCTCCTCTTGCATCTTGATGCCAGCTGCAAGAAGACGGGGTACCTTCAACACAGCGAGTGCCTTTAGCAGAGCCTCGTGCCGTTCAGGAGGCGGCAGACCTTCTGCTGACCCCTGAGGCTCCCGGGTCGCTCTCTCTGCAGATCAGGAGATCTGCGGCCCTCCCCTAGCTTTCCCTGACTCCCCAGAAGCACCTTGCTTTCACCTTGTTGTTGTGCTGTGCCTGCACGCACTGTCGGCTCTGCACCATGTCTGCCTGCCTTCCCCCACCCGGGCCAGCCTGGGCTTGGGCATGCAGGCCGAGGTCCTGCCCTGAGCTCCCTCCCTGCTCTCTGGCTTCCTCCGGGGCTCCAGAGCCCTTCTAGCTCCTGTCCATGCTGGGGTGCCAAAGGCAGACCCATGTAGCTTTTTATTGTGACAGTACCTACTTCTGTATACCAAATCTGTAGTGATCATCAGCTGCTCTAGGGTGAATTATCCCAGACGTCAGTGGCTCTAAACAACAGGCATTTATGGCAGCCCTGGGTCTAGCTGCAGCCGGCAAGAAGGCAGGCAGTTCCTCCCCCTGTCGCACCAAGAGAGACCCCTGGCTACTGCCTGGAGGCCTGGGAGCCAGGGGGCCTCCCTAACTCTGCATCTCCTGCCCTTAGCCCTTGCCCCACCCCACCCCCAGGGCCACCGCCACCACCACTGCCTCCCACCATGTCTCTGAAGAGAATCCACAAGGAGTTGAGTGACCTGTTAAGGGACCCTTCGGCTCAGTGTTACGCAGGCCCTGTTGGAGATGATAGGTTCTATTGGCCAGCTACAATAATGGGGCCAAATGACAGTCCCCATCAGAGTGGAGTTTTGTTTTTGTTTTTGTTTTTTTTGACAATTTATTTCCCAACAGGTTATCCCTGCAAACCACCTAAGGTTGCATTCACAAGAATTTATCATCCCGATATTAACGGTAATGGCAGCATTTGTCTTGATACTCTACGGACACAGTGCTCTCCGGCACTGTTTGGGAAGTACTCTTGTCCATCTGTTCTCGGCTTGGCTCGGATCTACAAAACAGAGGAAAGTGCAACAGAATAGTTGGGAATGAACTCAGAGGATGCAATGTAATTAAAGAGACTATTGAATAATCTTTACAAATAAAGATAAGGAACTCTAAAGAGAAAGTCCTTTTGATTTCCCTTTAGTCAAATGGAAAGCGTTCCATGAGCCCCTCCTGTCCCCTGTGCACAGGTCTACCTGATACAGCAGGGCTGCGTGTTGTACGCACTTGGGACAACAAACCAGAGACACTGCACTTCTGTACCAGCGTTGCCTCCTAGCAGGGAAGTTCTCCAGGCGTAACCTAGGTGTGAGCCTAAAAAACCTCCCTGATGGATCACAGCAAGGGGTGAAGAATGGCAGTGGTACACGGTGTACGCCTTGATGGGGTAAAGCTTTGCTGACCTGTTAGGAGATGGTTTTTAAGTGGAATCCATTTAAATGCAAAACAGTTATGAAAAATGAGGTGAAGAACAGAGTTGTTTCTGTATTCATTTTATTCTGAAGGACCTGTAACTTGGGTGAGGGTGTCATGACCACAGTAAACTCTACCCACATCCTGTATCTCAAGGTCCAAGTTTGACTGGTCAGCATTAAATGGACTGGAGCTATTGGTATGGAAATGTTAGTATGTGATGGGCTTTGCCCCCAACTTCTTTTATATGTCCCTGCCCCTGACCTTCGTCCTTTCAGCCCCTTCTCCGTATTCTTTGGTTTGTATGTGGCTTCTCACTTAATACACAGCTCAGCTCCAATTCTTCTTAGGTTTTAACTGCTTAGGTCTGTTTGGGTGTAAGGGTGAGAATTCATCTGATGGAGATACTTGTATATTTAAAGACCCATTGCTCCTCTGGAGGTTCTGTGTTCAAGAATGTTTAATCAACTGATTACTACAATCATTACATTAAAAAAAAACAGGCATTTATTATCTAACAAATTCATTGGGCCAGGAATTTGGAAGTTTAGCTGGGTTGTTCTGGTCCAGGATCTCATGAGGTTACGGTCAAGATGTTGGCTATTGCTGCAGTCATCTAGAGGACCCACTAGGTCTTACACATATTTTGCAAGTTTGTTCTGGCTATTGGTAGGGGGCCTTAGTCCCCTGTCTCCCAGTACTGGGTATGGAGCCCAGGAGCACCTGGCTATTTAGGCAATTTTGTTAATTAAAAAATAAATGTTGTCCTGGCATGGTGGCACACCCCTGTAATCTTAGCCACTCAGAAGGCTGAGGCAGGAGGATCACAAGTTTGAGGCCAGTCAGGGGAACTTAGTAAGACTCTTGACTCAAAGTAGAAAAATAAAAAGGTCTGGGTATATATAGCTCACTGGTAAAGTCCCCCCCCCAGTAAAAAAAAAATAAGTAATGTACACAAAATACAAAAACAAAAACTAGAAAGGAAATAGTATAATTAGTTATTTTTGAATGTTAGTAGTAAGGAAAGTCTAATAATAGCTACTTTCAAAGCTACGTGGATTGGCCTAACACAGTAGGAACCAGGGAATTAAAAGTGCAGTCATATTTGTATGTATCATAGTCATCTGAAATGCCTTTAAAAATTATTCTCAAAATTACCAAAACAAAAAAGCAAAACAAAAAATCTTTAGATGATACCTTATTCAGAAACCCAGTATATAAGACACATAAAAAATGAAACTGCCATTTTGGATCTAGAACCCTACTGGTGCAGCTTCCATTTTAACCCCTCCTCACGCCAGTGCCAGAGATCCAAGGAACATAATTTGAAAAATGCACCATAACATGATTCCTTTCCAGCCTAATTCACAAAAATCTGTCCATCTGTTAAGATGTTAGAAGTCTAGAAAATAGCCATAGTAGCAAAGTCACACACCACTAGATAGCAGACTGATTTCTGATGCTCTCTTTTGTAATAGTGGAAAGCCATTTGTGGGTTAGGGAAGCAGTTGGATTTGTCCGTGTGTGGATATCTATAGAGTACTTCGGTTGTCTTATCTACTTTTTTTTTTTTCTCTCTTTTAACAGAATAATGCAACAGATCTTTGCAGGATTCCTTGCAAATTCTGCAATTCCAGGATCACCACACCCTTTTTCTTGGTAAGTGACTAATTTCTATCTTACAGTGCTGAGGTTGCCTCATTTTAGGTGCTGTAGTTTCTGTTCTATACAGAGAGAGAGAAAGAACTATGTTGGTGAGTATGTAGTTGTGACCGGAAGGCTCTTACACTGCCCTTGTCTCCCGAGCCCAAACTTAGTCACAATTTATATTGTTGTTGTTGTTGTTACTATTATTATTTTGTTCAGGCTCAGGAGGGTTGTCCTGGTTCCCCAAGACACTTGGGTTTGGATGCTGGGCATGTCTGATTTCTTTTATATTCTGGTCTGAGGGTTGTGTTGAGAAGGGAAATGAAGTGGTCCTTGCTAGGCTTGGTATCTGATTTGTGAATTTCCTCTCTAGACCATACAGGAAGCCTTTAATCCTTAAGAATTTCTGAAGTTGAAAATATAACATTAACTTTCCTTTTCCAAAGAAAGAATATCAGAAGAAACAAAAGGCTATAATTCAGTATCAGAGTGACACTTAACACTTACATAGTAGGGGTTAAAAATGGAATTTCTTCTTATATAGACAGTTATTTGCTACTTCTCTGTCCGAGAAGATTCCTTTGCTCAGAGGGTCCTTGGTCCTTCCCCATACTTACCCCATTTTCCAGCCTCTAGTTCTTTTAAATGGGTTTCGATCAGAGTCTGGACCTCTGTCTTCCAAGGTACTGTACCAGCAGCACCAAGAACAAGGTGCTGCCAAGTCTCTTGTAATTGTTCTGAGGTGTGATTCAGGGAGACTTCTGTGGCTGCTGTTCTACTAGAAAGCTTCTCGTTGTCCAGGACCATGGGCAGCCCTTCGAGTGAGGGAAGTCTGCTATAGATTGTAGCCAGCTGTGAAGGAAAACTCTCCTTAGAAAGCAGCTCCGTCCTACGTTGGATATACGTGGGTAGAGAAGAGACAGACTTTCCTTGGCCAACAGGCAATGAGCCTCTCTTCTTGCTCTGGGTGTCATGTAGTATTTCAGGTGGCTTTACTTTGTAGGTTTCAGTTAAGTAAAATTTGTAGAGAATGAGAGGCTATCTCTAGTTAATCAGTTTGACCTTAAAAATGCAGAGAAATTCTTTGCCTCTTGATTCTAGAAGATTAGCGGCTCTCAAGCTCTGAGTGAGAAAACAGGAACCCTCTGCCAGTTTTTCTGAAGTGTAAGGCAGAGCCTGGCTACTTCATCTAATGCTCTCTGTCTCATCTCACGTATAGGAGCGGGATGCTGCACTCCAACCCTGGGGACTATGCCTGGGGTCAGACAGGGCTTGATGCCATTGTAACCCAGGTGAGGAGCTGCCTTTTGAGGGTGTCTGTTCAGTGTGTCTCGTGGTTCCACAGGCTTCCTGCTCTCCTTCTGCTACTTTCTTGAAATGGCAATCACTCTGCTTTCTCTAATATTTCGAGCTTTGGGGTTTCCACTTTACTAAAGGGATAAAGGGTTTGTGGGTTTAGTTCAGCATTCATGTACCTACTAGGTCCAAGGAAATTTCTAGAAGATTGCTTCACCTCCAGAAAACTAAAGACTTCTCCTATAACAAACAGTACATTGTATTTTTGGCCTCTTGTTCGGTCCTATGGAAATCCTGTAAATAAGTACTTCACAAAACAGGAGGGTCTCAAATGTTAAAGCAGGGATTTCTGCTTGATGGAGCAAAGTAGGGGAAGGAAGCAGAGAAAAAGGTTTTCCCACGCCATGTACAGTTGCTTCCACTTGTTTATGTTCATTTAAATTTGTTTGGTTTTTCATCTCCCTTGTGGATTGCCAAGTGTCAAAAGCATGTCATTTTTATCCAAGTCTCGATGTAGGCAGTAATTTACCTATTTCTTGGCTTAGTTTATGCCACTCTCCATACTCCCACCCTTTTCTTTCTTCCAGCAGAATGACGTTTTTGGACCAGCTAAGTATTTTTATTAAGCTGTAGTTTTATTCATGACATCACAACCCTTTTGCCACCCTTAAGTTGCTTTATGCCCAAAAGTGGACCTTGCAATCATGGGTATGTCTGTAGGCTTATACTAATGTCACTCTGAAATTGTAAAGCAATTGTAAGTGTCTAGCAGCAGAAAAAGAGAAACCCAACCTTCAGAGCCTTGCGGAAGTAAGAGCAATTAACATTTCTGATATCTTCACTGTTTGTTCTCAGCTGGAGCGGCTCCCTCTCCAGGGACATTGAGATGTCTGCCACATCTTCTTTTTCTTTCTCCTTTTTTGTAGCTTTTAGGACAGCTGGAAAACACAGGGCCTCCCCCAGCTGACAAGGAAAAAATCACCTCTCTTCCAACAGTGAGCGTAACTCCGGAACAAGTTGGTAGGTTCATTTTCATATTTACTCTGTCATCTGATGACCTCTGCCCAAATCCCAGTACCTTCCTACACTAGGAATCTTCAGGTGAAGCTATAGCCCTCTAAAATTCTAACCCTGTGTACTGGAATTGAAAGCTACCTGCCCTTTCATTAGGTAAATAAATAGGTGTTTCCTAGGCAGTCACCATATCCCTTAAGATTTGATTCTCATCAGTTGAAGAACTTATTATTAGAAGCAAAACTCATCAACTGACTAAAAACAGTGTTGAAAATAATATTGGGCAGATGATACTGATCTTGGGGAAAGGGGAAAAAAACCAAATGAGAAACAATATATTTGCTTTTCTTTTGCTTTGTGTCAGGTGCGCTTAGATACACTAGAATAAATACTGTTTTATTTTTAAGCACTGAAGGAATTCAATGATAAGGAACATAATTTTGTACTGAGGGTTTCTTTCCCTGTAAATTTAGATTTACAGTCAAAGAAGATTTAAAGACAAGATGGACAATCTGAGGTCATTCTATTTAAGGAAAATCATTAACTAATTTAATAATATCAGCGTAGACATGGTGTTTGAGTCAGGTACAGGAAAGTGACCTTATTAGACCTGAAATAGAATCTGATTTGGGGAGTAGTAGAAAGTATGACTAGACAGGAAGGGTGGGACCTTGTTGAGAAGTCAGGACTGGACGCACTAGGTTTTATAGGTCCTCGAAACGAGTAAAGAGGGATTTAAGTGTTCTTTAGGGAAGCTTAGTCTTTAGAGAAGTTAGTACGTAAAATAGAGTGGAAGTGAGAACGCAGGCAAAGATGGGGCTTGAAGAACCTCTGTAGCAGTCTAGGAGGGGTGAGGGGTTCAGGTGATGGTGGCAATGCTAACAGAAAGAAAAGGTACAGTTTAAGTTCATCTTGAAGAAATGCTTTCCTCGCCGATTGTAACATGGGTTGAAAGAGGAGGCAGGGTCAAGATGATTCTCAGATTTCACAATTTGTAACAGTAAGAGTGGTTCATTAGGGAAGGAGGAGGAGTGAGTGGGCCCGGTTTAGGTAAGGAGAAGATGTGATGGTCTTTATTTTTGAATTTGTTGATTTGATGTGCCAGCTGAAAATCCAGATGAGAATGAGTTGAAGGTTCCTGTGAAGCTGGTATCAGGGAAAGTTAGCTGGTAGCAAAGTATAAGAAACATTTTGAGGGTTAAAGGCCTGGAATTAGGAATATTGAAGTAGAAGTAGACTTGGCATGAAAATTAAGAGTTGGAATTAAGGCAAAGTGGTGGGAACAGAAAGGAAGGAAGGAAGGAATCAATTTAAGTGGAACTCGTGGTCCAAATTCCCTGACCACTGTTGAGTCATGGAGCCCTATCCCAGCCACTGGGATAGTACAGTAGTTGGTGTTATTAGTCAAACTTGGGAAATTCATCATTTGTTGCTTAGAATTCCCAGTGTAATTTGTGATCATTTCCTCTGAGGAAAGAGGGCTTCCTGTCCCTTGATTTAGAGGCCTGAGCGAGACTTGGTCTTTGTAATTCTGTAGCACCACCTCCTGGTACAGCTTTTAATTAACAACTTCTGCAGAGGAATTTAGGGCACCCACGCTGAAAAAGGATGCATGACGTGAAACAGAGCAGGGCAAAAGTGGCTTGAGACACTGAATAAAATTGCTGAGATAAGTCCCTTGGTCATGGTGCACAGATTGCCAGTGTTTCCTGAGCAGACACTGTGACTGCCAAAGATTGTCACACATTGGAGAAGATGCTTTCCTGGTTTTTTCACCAGATCACCTAAGCCTGTTTATTTCTTCCAACCTTTTGCATTACAGAGTGGACTTATCATGGTCTAGATCATGTTGGAGTAGGTCCCATTCCTTGTTCTGCTTTTCATGTCCCTGTCTATTACGACCTTTCTACCCATCATTTTGAAACACAATTCATGCTTTTGGGCCGGGAGCACCAGGGATTGAACTCAGGGGCACTCAACCACTGAGCCCCACCCCCAGCCCTATTTTGTATTTTATTTAGAGACAGGGTCTCACTGAGTTGCTTAGGGCCTTGCTGTTGCTGAGGCTGGCTTTGAACTCTGGATCCTCCTGCCTCAGCCCACCCGCCCCAGCCACTGGGATCCTAGGTGTGCGCCCGCCACCACGCCCAGCTTGCAGTTTAGGCTTTTTATCTACCTCCCACTTAGAGGCAGCTTTACTTTTGTCTCTTGTGTCCTTTCTTATGCGTTCCTTGTATTGTAAGAGACATTCTTTTTTTCCTTCATTTTGTTTATTACTTTAAGAGGTATTTCTTGAATTGTAATGCATTCTGCTGTCGTGTATTTAAAAAACGAAATCAATAAAAATAAATAGATAGATAGATAAATGAATAAAAGGCATTTCTTCCTCCAACAGATATGGGTTTAGAATGTCCAGTTTGCAAAGAAGATTACACAGTTGAAGAGGAAGTCCGGCAGCTACCCTGCAATCACTTCTTTCACAGCAGCTGTATTGTGCCATGGTTAGAACTGGTGAGTATAGCCAGCCGTCATCCGCAATGAGGCACTCATGTAAGGGACATTTTCTTGTGGAGATGGCTCAGAGTACGGATGTAGTTATCAGTTCATGTAAGAGCCAGATAAGTCAGATTTTAGCCCCATAAACCATGACTAACTCCCAGTACTACCACCACTGTTCTGTTAGACTACCATCTCTTGGGAACTTGTTTGACCAGAAATCAGCAAACTGTAGCCCACGGGCCTTGTGGCCTGCCAGCTGAGTTTGTCAGTAAAGTCCCGTTGGTACACAAGCCGTGCCGATGTGTGCACAGCCTGTGGTTCTGTGGCTGCTTCTGTGCTACGTGGGTAGAGGTGAATGGTTTGAGCAGAGCGGGTGGCCTGCCAAGGTTTGCCGGCCCTTCATGTACATGGCATGGAAGAGCAGTGAGCAGTTACAGCTCCTGTCGTGTCTCAAGTTGCTGTTTCTAGCTAGTTGTGTTTGGACCTCAAACGGAATGATGGGGGAAAGTGTTACTTATTATTTATTAGGTGGCCTAGAATTCTGTTGATTTTGCTTGAAGTGTTGTTTGGGAGATATCCTGGCTTCACGCCTTTGGAGCCCAGCTCTGTTGAGGAGCTGCCTGGCCTTTTGTCTTTCTGGGAGTCGAGTCATAATTTTAGATGTTTAACTTCCAGGGTTTCTTAAGAGCTCAGAACCCTAGTTCTCAGGACCGGATATTCATATGGATTAATATGTTTCTGTTTCAGCATGACACATGTCCTGTATGTAGGAAGAGTTTAAATGGTGAGGATTCTACGCGGCAAACCCAGAGCTCTGAGGCCTCTGCAAGCAACAGATTTAGCAATGACAGCCAGCTACATGATCGATGGACTTTCTGAAACTAAAGGTCACACCTGAACCAGGGCTGTCTGTGGTAGTCTTCTTAAAACATAGCTATAGATTCTATCAAAACAAAAAATAGTAGATGGATTTAGGAATCACATAAGAAACCCCAACCCATAATATTAACACAATGAGTGTTTTTCTTCTCTAAATTTAAAGTTAGTACCTACCGATTGAATTGTATCACAACCAAATGCCTCTTACTCCTGAATTCAGAGTGATAATTTTTTAAGTGTGAAACTTAACTATGTGGGTTTGCCCCTGCCTGAAGAGAGTCAGTTCCTTGAAGTCTAGCGAGGGTCCTGCTGTCTGTCATGTCTCCTTGGGATGGATGTTCCCACCTCCTCCTTCAGCCTCCTTCTACCCCATCGTTAGTATATTTTACAGTGAACACAGAGGAACCAGAGCCCTCAAGTCCTGCTGACGTCAGGTCCTGTTATCTTTATTGTACAGAAGCATCTACTTTTGACCACATTAGCAATAAGGTGATGTCAGATTGATTCAGGAATTTGAGACTAAGGATCTTGTTTTGTTTTAATCCTCAGAGCACAAATCAAAGAAAAATTACAGTGGAAAGGAAAAGGTAACCTGTCGTAGACTTTAGTTTTTTAATTTTTGAAGAGGTGCAGTTTCCCTAGAAACATGACATGTCTTGAGAGTCTTGTGCTGTTGGGAATCTGATTCTGGTTCCTTTCTGGGAATGAGTTGGGCAGCAAGTAGCGTCAGAAAGACAGATGTTTAAAATCTTAAGTTCTGTGATTTTTTTTTTTTTTTTTATGATCCTTAACTCATTGTTTACTGTTTGTCTTAAGAACCTTAATATAATTTCTCTCATAGAAATATAATTATTTCATACTGCTTCTATATCCAGTTCACTGCTTTTGGTAATTCAGTGCTCTTTAGGAATTGAGATTTTACATTGTCTTTTAATCTTTAAAGCCCATTGTTCGTCTTGGAAACTTTTCTGTTCTGCTTTGATTCTGGCAACACTTAGAATCAAACTGATTATGTGATCATGCCCAAAACAACTTGGCCTGGAAGAGGTAGGCCTTACTTTTTAAGCTAACAGTGTCCCATATGTGTGCTCTTCAAGTGTTTAAAGTTGAATAAATGAAGAAAGAATGTCAATGTTGTTTGAACTTCAGAGTCTTAAAAGGACACAGTGGGGACATACAACAGCTGTGGTGTATTAAAAATGGCACCATTTATATGGTCTCATCAGTTTTTCATAGTTTAGAATGGTCAGAGCAAGACTGCCACTCTCTGGTGAATCTCTTTCTTGGCTAAGAGTCTTCTCAATTTTTGTTGACTGTCACTGGTTTAGGGGTGAGGGAGGGGGCTAAAGGTCTCTTTGTACTTTGCTAAAGGGTGACAGAGTTGGAAAGGGAAGACAGAAGTGGGAAGAGTAGCCTGCTGAACTTGAGCCTGCCTCTAAAAGTTGTGACCCGAAGGTCTGGTCCAGGTGGGACCGGAGGGATGAGAGGTCTTTCTCATGCGCTCTCGACCTCTGTGGCGGTGGCTCTCTGGGGATGTGATCTGGTTATTGTGGTCAGCCAGAACTGCAGCCTGGGAGGACCCTGGTTCTGTGTCGGGGTGGAGAGGACGTGGGCAGGCGAGAGTGTGTCACCAGTGTTTAACCTCTGTTTAGCTGGGGTTGAAGCCCATTGCAGTGTTCAAGTAGAGCAGTATCAGCCATCTTGGAAAAAATTCTGACAGCTTGGAAATTTTTGTCTGTTAAGTGTCTAATGTTGAGACAGGCTGGGGTTAGTTACAACTAGAGAACTAAAGGATAGGAGTAGTTTCACAAAGAATGGAAGCAAAGTGCTAAATAGGAATCTGCCTTTTTAATGTATAATATAGCAAGCACCAGACTAAATTGTCTGAAGTTTTCTTCACATGTTTTGCACTGATAGGGGCCATGAGACTCATCCCACTTATGAATTTGTAGTGTTTCTTCCTATAATGGGCAGCATCTCGGGCTTCCAGATTATTTTATGTTAAGGAGTTTGAGTTCTTCAGAGAAACACAACCAACAGGACATACGTGTAATATAGAATTCTTTATATAAGGAAGTGACTTATACCTTCATGCAGATTCTGCAGTGGACCAGCTACATACAGATCTAGGAAAGCAGTTGGTATGGTTTCAGTCCAAGAGTGAAGGCTGCGCACCCAGACCCACAGCCAGGGAGTGAGTTCCACTCTGAATACCAGCCGGAGCTGATGCCTCCCTTCCAGTCCAAACAGCAGGGAACCTGAGTCCCAGCTTAAGCCCTCAGGCACGAGCCCCCTCTGAGTGGGGGGTGTCGGCCTTGGTTCTGTCCAGGCCTCTCACTGATGGGGTCTCCCACCTTAGGGACAGCAGTCACCCAGAATAGTGTTCACTGTTATTTTACTATCATTATTATCATGACTTAAGTGCTTATCAGTGCGTCATGATGATACATGGTCATACGCCCTTGGGTCTAAGTCACTTCCTCTCAGGCCCACCTGCTGCTTCTCTCCCCCCTTGCTCTCCTTTCTTTACTCCATTGGTGTCCTTTATTTATCTATTCATTTTTAATTGGTGCTTTTCTCTCTCTCACTCTCTCACACACACACTCACACACGTATACCTCAAGGTGGAATTCCCTGGGGTATATGTACGTGTGTCCAAAGGGTGATCTTGTCACATTCATCCCACGTTTTCTTTCTTTTCTCCTCTTCCTTCTCCTTCCAGTCTCCTCCTCCTCCACTGGTCTTCCCTCTGTTTTTGTGAGATCCAACCCTTTGTTCCCCTTTACTTTGCTGTAGTTTCTGCATATGAGAGAAAACGTTTGACCCTTGACTTTCTGAGTCTGCTTATTCTATTTAGCATGATGTTTTCCAGTTCTATTTATATACCACAAATGCCATGATTTTATTTATGACTGAGTAGGACTCCATTGTACGTATATACCACATTTTCTTAATTCAGTCATCTGTTGATGGGCACCTGGGCTGGTTCCATAACTTGGCTGTTACACATTCACTACTGTAGACGTTGATGTTCCCCTATCACTATGGTATGGTGATTTTAATTCTGGATACCAAGAGTGGATTACCTGACAGCCAGAACAGTGTCTGAACAAATATCTGGGCATCCTGTAGCCTACTCAAATTACAAGGTTGTCTATTTACACATCTCACACACAGTGATCCTCATCCTACTTATATTTTTCCAAGTGAACAGTCTTTGAGATATGTCTGTCTTGGCTTAAGAGACCTCAGTGGTAATGATATGTTGTGTGTGCATAACTTCTGTGTTTTTCCTTCTTAACCTAAATTAATTTGGAAGTCTTGAGATGCCTCCCATTCTAGGAAAAAACATTTTAGGTTCAGTGGTCTAACACCAGAACATGGATTTTAAGAATTAATTTCTTGGAATGCCTTGCTCTTAAATATTTCAAAACAGTTTAGATGTACTGCCCACGTAGTGGAAGGCTACATAACCTGGATTTTTCATGTGTTCATTCCTGTACAGCTGAAAGGCTGTACATACTTAGGAATCTAGACACTTTATTAGAATCAAGGAAGAGCTGGGCGCGGTGGCACACACCTGTGATCGCCGTGGCTCAGGAAGGAGGCTGAGGCAGGAGGATCGTGAGTTCAGAGCCAGCCTCAGCAAAAGCAAGGCACTAAGCAACTCAGTGAGACTCTGTCTCTAAATAAAATACAAAACAGGGCTGGGGATGTGGCTCAGTGGTCGAGTGCCCCTGAGTTCAGTCCCCAGTACCGCCCCCCCCCCCAAAAAACAAACAAACAAAAAAAGAATCAAATAAGATATGATTGAATCAGTTGCTCTAATCAACATTTTACTAATTGTCAAAGAGAAAACTGTTGCGATTTTATTTTTATTTTTCTCCCTTTTTAAGTATCACACATTTTATTGAAATAATTTTCCCTTAAAAGGACCTTTGTAATTTTAGGATGTGAACCCTTAGTGTGAACTGGAGGCTTTTATGTTCATGTTGACTGGCCTGGCCTTTGAATTCCATGCAGGGGTAAACCGATTGCTTTCTTATTCGGAATGTCTTCTTTATCTCGTCCATTATGATTTCTCTTGTCGTGTGTGTGTGTGTGTGTGTGTGTGTGTGTGTGTGTGTATGGACTATATATGTCTTTCTTTTTGTCTGTTTACAGTTTAAGGATGAAGGGAACTATTGATTCGCACATAACTGGAAAGATGCCCTCGAGATGGTAGACTTGGAAGTTGAGGGTCTATGTAGGTAGAGCCTTCTTGTCCACCCAGTGTCATTGCTTCTCAGGTGGCTTCCAGGTGGGTTGGTCTCATCTGTCTTCATGTGGGTTAGTTTGGCCAGCAGAACCGGAGAGCTGGATGGAAAGGTTTAGAGCCAATGAATTGGGAGAAGGAATAATCCTAGCATTAAAAATTTAATTTTCCTCAAGAGTTTCTATGCTTGTTTCTGAAGACTCCAGAATGTCATAATGTCCCTATTACTTAGATCTCCTTGGCTCTTTCTTTTAATAATATATAAATTCATGATAAAAGTAACAATTTTAGGCCAAGGAAGTAGAAATGGCTGTTGACTAAATAGTTCCCTCAGCTCATTGTAACTTGGATCCACCTTGGCTGCGTGGCCGCTGGAGGGGTTTTTTCTCTGAATGGTGCTCTGCTCAGTGACTGGTTCTCAGGTTAGCAGGAAGAGTTTTAGGGAAGAAGGGTTCTCTAACTCCAGCATGTCTCCCTTTGATTAAATAGTGTTAGGAGAAAAAGTCCTGGCTTACATCTTGTAATGCACGTTCGTGTCTGTGCGTGTGTATTTAATAACGTGCGTACTCCCTGTTTCAGTCAGTCCTGCATCTCTGTGACCAAGAGACCTGACGGGGCAACTGAAGAGGGGGAAAGTTGGTTTTGGCTCCTGGTTTAGAGGTTCAGGCTGACTCCGTAGCTTTGGGCCTGAGGAGAGGTGGACTGTCATTGTGGAAGGGCGCAGCAGAGGAACGCAGCTCAGGACACAGCAGCCAGCAAGGAGGGAGAGCTCCGCTCATCAGGGACAAAGTGAAGACCACAAAGTCACGCCCCCACCTCCTCCAGCCACCCCACATGCCCAGTTACCACCTCGCTAGTCCATGTCAGTGGATCAGACCGCTGACTTGATCCCAACGCTCCCAGCCCAGCCATTGCACCTCTGAACAGTCCTCATTGTCTCACTCCTGAGCTTTTGGGAGTGAGACCTCACATCGCAACATGACACTCACAGACACACACCTACCTTTCACCCTGGAGGAGGAAGGAATATGGTGTGCACTGAGAGAAAGCGAGCAGCGGCGTAGAAGGTGCCGGAGCCTCCCAGTCTGCGCTTTCCTTTTCATGTGGGTTAGGCCAGTGTGTGCCTGCGTTCCCTGTGGGACCCTGTTGACTTAGGTGGTGAAGAGATTGACTAGAAGTAAGAATCTGGTTGTTTCTAAGGATTGAGAGGAAATGGCATTCGTCATCCATTGTTCCTACAGTATAGTTAACTCCATGCTCTGACCTATTAACGTGCAGATCTTTTTATGTGGTGTTGGGGATCAAGCTCAAAGTCTCGCACATGCTAAGCACATTCTCTACCACTGAGCTGCACTCCCAGCCCTAAAATTTCTTCATTACCAAATTATATTTTTCATGACCTTCTGCATGCTCTGGTTTCTCTGGTCTCCAGGTGGTGTTTGCTCAAGAAATACAAGTGAAATCTATCAATCTTAACAAAATCAGGCAGGGGGAAAGCATGGTCTGTATTCTGAATCATAATGAAACAGCATTGTAAGGGAGGGGCACTTCACCGTTGGTTGCTAGAGCTGATATAAGCAGGTAGGAAGATTTTAGGAGGAGAAGGAGCAGGATGTATATTCAAATAGATATTTGGATGTTAAGGAGTTAATCCTCTTTGCCCTCTGTGGTAGAGACAGAATGATAAAAGTGCTCTTTAAAAGAATAATCTAGTGATTTAAAAATTGAAGATGACCTATAGGAGACAGTACTCACATTGAGAGTTTCCAGAATGAATCTCATAGGTTATAAATAAAATCAAGGTATTGTGCCATCTATAACTAAAAAAATAAAAAGTGGGGGGCAGGGTTCAGCTTGCAGTAACGTCAGCCTCTCGGCACTCGGGCTGGGAACCACTGGGTTCCTCCATTGGTTTAAAATAGAAAACAAAGAGACAGTGTATGAAACTGGAGATACTTTCCAGAACCAGAATATAGCCCTTGATGGATCCAAAAGGCATTATGAGGACACACTCCTGTGCCTGTCACAGATGAGGAATAGTAGGCGTTTACCTTTAAGGTTTTTTAAACATATAGACTTTCTATGTTTTGCTGGCAAGTTATACTTGGATGGTGCCCACAAGAAGTGGAGTGTGAGCCATGGGGATGCTCACTCCCCACCTGCCCCGGCACTGAGGATCGAACGCAGGGCCTTGCACAGGCTAGAGTGCTCTACCACTGAGCCACATCCCCAGCTCTTTTTTGTTTTGTTTTTGAGACAGGGTTTTGCCAAGTTGCCCAGGCTGTCCTCGAACTTCCAATCCTCCTACCTTAACCTCCTGAGTAACTGGGATAACAGGAGTGTGTGCCATCACGCCCTGGTAAGAAATACTTTTTTTTTTTTTTTTTTTTTGGTACCAGGGATTGAGCTCAGGGGCATTCAATCACTGAGCCACATCCCAGCCCTATTTTGTATTTTACTTAGAGACAGGGTCTCATTGTGTTGCTTAGTGCTTCACTTTTGCTGAGGCTGGCTTTGAACTCACGATCCTCCTGCCTCAGCTTCCTGAGCCGCTGGGATTACAGGTGTGCGCCACCATGCCTGACTAGAAGTATCATTTTTAAGGCTCCCAAATCGTTAGTTCCTTCCCAACAAGATGACAACTATAGTCTTAGTATTTTTAAAAAATAGCTTTATTTTATTCATTTTTATTTTATGTGGTGCTGAGGTATGAACCCAGGGCCTCTCATGTGCTAGGCAAGTGCTCTACCACTGAGCCACAACCCAGCCCCACCCAGTTTTAGTATTTTTGATGAATGAGTATTGTAACAAAAAGGATATCAGTAATATTTTTAAACCGATTTATCCTTATCTGCTATATCAAATCTATATCCAGTTGAAATATAGATGTAATATCCAAATATAAATACAGACCTTTTGGTATGTGTGTGTGGTGGGTACTGGGGATTTAATCCTGAGGGTCTCTGCCACTCAGCTACGTCCCCAGTCCATTATTTTTTAAATTTTATTTTGAGACAGGGATTGCTAGGTTACTGAGGCTGGTCTCAAACTTGTGATCCTCCTGTTAACAGTGTCCAAAATTCTTAATTTGAGTTTCAAGACCGTCCTTAATGAGGCTCGTACTGATGTCTTTTAGCCTTAGCTCTCTTGGTGCCCACAACCTGACTTCTCACATTTGGTAGGTCCGTCATCTCAAGGTGTCTGTCTTTTGAGGACTTGCCATTAGCTCCAGCTGAACATGTGCCGTCTTGTCGGGTGGTTCCAGTTCTTGGAAATATCCTGCTCCCTCCTCTGCTTAACCATGGCAGGAGATCTATCCAAAGACAAGGGGGGTTTTGAGTTTAGGAAACAAAGACTGCGTTGAGTTAAAAGAGGGAGAAGTGGCTACAGAAGGTGGCAAACGCTTGCTTGGAGCTGGACAGTCATGGTCTGCCCTGGTCTGCAGAGCCTCCGCCCCAGCCGCGCTGTGTGGTGCTGCCGGGCACCGTCTGTCTTCACGTCCTTCCTTCACACCCAGCCAGTCGGGTCGGGCCCGCCTCTCCTCTCACCCATCTTTGCTGGGTTCTTCTCTCTTTCATTTATAGTATAAAATAAAAATTTCTTCCAGGAAAAAAATTGGTGTTCTCAATTTTTTGACTTGCTTATTTTGCGGTCTTGTGGGAGGATGGAGAAAAGTTCTGTGGTAAAATACACACACACACTTACCCAATATTTGAGGACTGTTGTTAAATCTGTTTTTTAATTTACTGGTGCGAATGTGGGGAAAAGGCAGGTTCACTCTGGCAGTGAGGAGGGGTGTCGGGGAATGAACCGACTGACCCTCAGATACTGCTCCCGACTCTCTGGGTTGTGTTTTCTCTGTTGTTAGATTCATCTTTCTTGACTTTTTAAAAAAAGTTTCTTCTGGCACAAAGCTCATAAAGCTGTGGAAAGAAGGTGAAAAGTTTGTGTTATTATCTCACATGGTGGAATTGCAACAATACACCTCACGCGGTAAGAGTCTGTCCTTGTCCTGGGACGGTTTCCTAGGCCTTGATGACCAGAGGGAATGGAAAGGGGAAGGAAACGTAGAATACGCCTTGTCCCTCCCTGTGGGGAGGACTGGGAGTTGGCACAGCGGCGTTTTACCACTGAGCTGTATCCCCAGTGGGCTTAATTTTTTATTTTGAGGCAGGGTCTCAGCTTATTTGCTGAAGGTCTCACTGAATTGCTGAGGCCAGCCTTGAACTTGTACCCCTCCTGCCTCAGCTTCCAGAGTGTCTGGAATCACAGGTGTCGGCTCCGGCCCCGGGTCCGCTGTGTCTTGTTGTTAGACCAGAGTCGTATCCCTGGGCAGACCTGGCTGACCCTGGAGGAGGTGGGGAGGGAGCAAACCTTGGTCTCTCCTGGCTGCAAGGTGGGACAAAGAAGAAACAGACGCTGCTCAGAAAGTTCAGGTGGCTTCCCACACACGGCAGGGGGCTGCTGGCAGAGTGACCTCGGGTCAGGAAAGCCGCTGAACTCGGCTTCCAGCAAACTCCCCCTCCCTTTCCTCACACATAAGCCCAGTAACTTGGTCGATATGATCCTTCTGGACCCAAGAAAATGTGGACTTTTTATTCTACTGAGCATTATCTCTTCCATAGTTCCGCTGAGCCTTCAGTTGGAAGAGGAGGATAAAAAAAAAGAAGCTGATAAATAGTACATATTTTCTTGTTTAATCGAATATTCAGCGTTGAATTTTCTTTCTTTTTTTGGGGGGGTGTGTGTGTACCTATAAAGTTACTTGAATTGAATATAGGAGAAAGATAATTAAATGTTAGGGTTCACTTTTCACCTGACTGAAACCAGGACAAAAGCTCAAGAGATCTTGTTCTAGGACAACTTGGGAGCTGAAGGTGGTTAGTGAACATAAATACTAGACTACAGGGAGCAAGGTTTTGTGGTTAGACTGTTTTCTCCTTTAGAGTTTTTATTATACCTGAAGAAATAAAATTTATTTTATTAATAACAGTAGCCTAGGGGCTGGGGTTGTGGCTCAGAAGTAGAGCGCTCGTCTAGCACGTCCGAGGCCCTGGGTTCGATCCTCAGCACCACATAAAAATAAATAAATAAAATAAAGATGTTGTGTCCAGTTTAAAAAAAATAATAATAACAGTAGCCTAATCATCCCAGGGTATTTGGATTCAATAAATCATGTTGGAAGGGTCAGACTTCTGTAGAGTTGTATTTAAATATGGAAACTGGCAGTTCCATTTACGAATCCTTCCCAAGGATAAAAGGTAAGGTAGGTGTCTGTCTGATGATTTGCAGTTAAGGGGCCGGCATAGGGAGGTTTTGCTGGTCCTGATTCTGGAAGATGATGATGGAGGGAGAGAGAGTAGGTCATTTGTGTTTCCTGATGAGTAATTGGGATATTTGCTTGTATGGGATTGTATGACTCACCATGAAAGCATCTGACCCATCATTGAAAGTTCTTTAACAAATTTATTAAGAGCCAACTTTGTGTCAGCTGTTGTCTTTTTGTTGGGGTAAATAAGACAAGTCTTTTGTGTTTTCAGAACCTACATTCTGGTAACACTCCACCTGGTAGTTATTATTTTGAGGAAATCCTAAATAAAATGGAATTAAGAATGCCAAGGACAGCCGGACGACGCAGTGGCGCATTCCTGTCATCCCAGCAGCTCGGGAGGCTGAGGCAGGAGGATCTCGAGTTCAAAGCCAGCCTCAGCAACAGCAAGGCACTTAGCAACTCAGCGAGACCCTGTCTCCAAATAAAATACAAAAAAGGGTGGGGATGTGGCTCAGTGGTCGAGTGCCCCTGAGTTCAATCCCCAGTACAAAAAAAAAAAAGAGAGAAGAAGAAGAAAAGAGTGCCGAGGACAGGTGAAAACGCGCCTCAGTTACTTGTTATACAAAAGCATAATGAAAAGTTATTGGAAGTTCCACATTTTTTTTATCTAAGGGGGAAAACCCTCTTTCACATTGTAAATGGTGCTCAGGGGACTTAGCTACAAAGTATTTATACAGTCAATCTGGACATCCACTCTGTTGAGCAGCTGCATTGTTAAACCCTCCTCCCCAAGTCCGCGTCTTGCCTTCTTCCCTTTCCTGTAGTAGGTAAAGGCACGGGGCCTCACCTGGTAGCCAGTACATCTGTTCATCACCTGCACTGGCAGCCTGTATTTACCTGCCTCTCCCACGGCCTCCGTCCTACCCAGTAGGAAGTCTGACTCAGTGTGTTCCCCAGTGGTGGGACTTGAACCAGGGTGCTAGGCTGCTCCACCTGTGCACTCTACTGTCCTGTGTATCGACTTAGGACAAAACTCATAAAACCTTATAAACAACCCTTTTAAAAAGTACAGGATTCTTATTTTTGTATCATTTCCTTGTTAAGTGCATGAATATTACATTCATTTTTCAAAGATGAAACAATATTTTGTGTGAAAATTTGATGATTCCCCAATCTTACTGAGCTACATCCCATTGCTTTCTGAATTTTTGAGATGGCCTCACTCAGCTGCCCGGCTGCCTTGAACTTGCTCCCTTTCCCTCAGCCTGCAAGTCACTGGGATCAGAGGCGCGTCACCACTGCCGCTTGGGGAGTTTTAGGACCTTGGACTCTGTTGAGGACATGGTGATAGCCAGGGCCCAAGGAACATCTCCCTCTCCCCTCCCGGAGAAAGCCAAGGCAGCAGAGGCACAGCACTCCCCTGCTCGTGTGTCCTCCTGAACATACCTCGGAAGGCCACCAGGCTTGTGAAGAGCCAGAACCACGGCTTTTCCTGTGGGAGACCTGAGCTGAGCGCGCCTCCACTCTGGCTGACCTCGGGGTGCGTTCTCTGTTTCAGTCCTGTCACCGTGTAGTTCCCTGTCTCTGGTTCAAAGGGGAGTCGGAATGATGAGAGGGTCGCTCCACCTGTGCACGGTGTCGAAATGCACTCTCTGCCCTGTGTAGCGACTTAGGACAGAACTTACAAAAACCTGATTAAACAACTCTTTTAAAAAGTGCAGGATTCTTATTTCTGTATCACTTCCTTATTTGTTAAATGCATGAATATTACATTCATTTTTCAAAGATGAAACAATATTTTGTGTGAAAATTTAATAATTCCCCAAGTCTTAAAAAGGAATCATGGATCGAGGGAAGGTTTCACAAATCATCTCCTTTCGCATCATCTCAGAACATCTCACATGATCTCTAAGGATACCTCCCAGCATAATTCATTGTCCAAATAAGTATTTTTAACGCGGGTGGTGGTGGTGGTACACTTAAGCAGCAATAACTGTAGAATCCAGGGTTGCAGAGACCTTGGAGGAACTCCAGAGTTCTGCCAGAGACGGCTAAGACAGCTTAATCACCTTGGACCTGTGTGTTCCCAGCTCACTCACAGACCGTCTTCTGGAGTGGATCAAGAACGTGACAAAGTTAAAATCTTGGACGTTAGAATACATGTGGGTTTTTATCATCTACTTGCTGGGTGAGCTTAGTTGTCACAGGGCAAGTATAGCACCTACTTCAAGAGCACGTGGAGAGAAAATGAAATAACATTCAGCACAATGCCTGGCACGTAGTAAGCACTCATGATGTGAAAAGCCTTGTTTAGTGATGTCACCTGTTACCTGTCTAGTCCTACTAGTTTCCAAAGGAAACCTGATCTCCACAGCTAGGGATTACCTGATGCGCTCTGATGCTTAAATAGGCGGAAAGGATAAGAAAGGCATTCTTTGTTAAGAAAAACGACCACAAGCAGAAACACTTAGAATGTATTAGGAGAATGTGAATACTAGACTGTAAGGAGCAAGGACTACACTGTACCTCATACTCTTCTCCAACGCCTGGCACTGTACCTGGGATAGATTATAAATATTTGTTAGGCAAATGGAAAAGGGTAACCATTTATTTAATTAGAGCAAGTATTCACAAAATAATAAAGTTTTGCAGAGCCTCCAGTGCCAGGATTTTTTAAAAAAAAAATGCCTTATACTTTCTGAAGAGTAGTGGTGTGGCATATGCAAATTAGCATTTTAGTGTGTCTGGTGGCAGTATGTAGGATGGGTTGGAGGAAGAGACTTGTGAAGCGTCTTTGGGAAGCAAAGTAACTGACTGGCTTAGGGATGAGAACCACGGAATCACAAGGTCTGGTTGACTGCTCCCGCCCCGCCCTTCAGTGTGAACGTTGTGCTGGGATCAAACGGAACCAAGGTCTGCATTGAGAATCCTGTGCAGAAATTGGGCTCGGGAGGGTAGTGTTGGTGTCCAGGAGATGGTGGGGCATCTGGGAGCCGGGAGTCCACTTGTCAGTGGGGATGTTTACAACAAAAGAGACTAAGGGCTGGGGTGTGGCTCAGCGGTGGAGCGCTCGCCTAGCACAGGCGGGACCCGGGTTCGATCCTCAGCACCACCTAAAAATAAAGGCATTGTGTTGTGTCCATCTACACCTAAAAAAGAAGTAAATATTAAAAAGAGAGAGGCTGAAGCTGGAGAGGTTAATTTATGGGTCCTTTGCAAGGAGGTACAGGGATGGGTATGAGGGTGGATGCAGACGGAGGAGAGGGAGTTGAAGGGGTGAAGGGTCTTAGGAAGGACTCAAGAGGTGAGAGGAAGAAATGGAAGAGAGAAGAAGATTAAAGAAACCCTATAGGTGGGAGGACCCAGGGGACAGGTACAGAAGCCAACGAGGGGGAGTTTGAGGAAGGAGCCAGGAGTTAGAGAAGGGCCGGATGCCGCAGCTAGGTCTGCAGCCAGGTCAGGAAGATACTAGAAGCAGGGAAGAGACTAGATCCACGGAGTGGAGCCCGGCGCGGTGGCGCACGCCTGCGATCCCAGCAGCTGGGGAGGCTGAGGCAGGAGGATCATAAGTTCAAAGCCAGCCTCAGCCATGGCGAGGCGCTAAGCAACTCAGTGAGACCCTGTCTCTAAATAAAATACAAATAGGGCTGGGGATGTGGCTCAGTGGTCGAGTGCCCCCGAGTTCAATCCCTGGGACAGAGAAAAAAAGTGAAGTACAAAATCTTAATTAATTAGTAACCAACCATAGGATACGATGAAAACATTTGTCAAATAGCTCCTTACTAGGTTTTTTTATTTGGTGGGGGGAGGAGAGGATAATTATTTTTCTTGAAGTTAATAATTAAGACAGTGTTGGAATTTTTTAGATGATATTAGCAGTGTCCTCTTATCCTCCTAGATTTATCCCCTAGATGATGACTGCCAACTCTTTTAAATGTCTTATTCCCTAAATACTATGCTCATATTGCCACTTGTTAATAGTGCAGCTTAAACATTACCTGTCGACCTTCTGTTGCGGTGATGATGATATGGTGCCCTCTTTCCAGTGCTCAGGATTGGGCCCAGGGCCCCATGCATGCTAGGCCAGCACTCTACTCACAGCCCAATTCAAATTCTGTAAATGTCATTTTTGCAGAGTAATGTGCAGTTTCTTTTTGAAATTTTATTTTTGAAAATGATTTTTTGCTGACAGAATTTCCAGGTCCACGTCATGAATCTTTTTATCAGGTTTGTCATAGGTTCAGAAAGGTGATCTGTTAATTGCCTTTTTCTCCCCCGAGCTCTCCTTTCCCAAGTCCTCTCTTGCTCTCTTCTTTTTCCCCTTTTTGGCCTCTTTTCATTCTAGAATCTCATTCCCTCTTCCCTCTTCCACGTTCTTGGAGCCCATGTGTCCACTTTCCTGCTTCGCTGTTTTGTTTTACTGAAGCACATCCCTCTGCACTTCTTCCAAAGTCCCCGTGAAAGGCTAGGTGTTTTGTCATTCGTATCTGAAAGCATCTCTTCTTACATTGATGGGTAGTTTGGCTGGATACATTGGGGGGGAGATAATTTTTTTTTCACAGAATATGGAAGACTTGCTCTATTGTCTGGGAATACAGGAACAGAGAAGCACCCTCTGTTGGGCCCACGATGAAGTTGGGGCTGGGTGGCCATGTGCAGGCAGTGCCAAGGTAGTAATGGACCAGAGGACCCGCACAAGATGCAGGAGATGTGCAGAGGCCTTGCTGTCTTGGAGAGGTCGCGGTCCCGAGGGCCTGGGTCCTGTCAGCTCTCGGTGCTGTGGGGGTACTAGGTCCTGAACCCAGGACCTACCCTCATGAGGCACGTGCTCTACCACAGAGCTACACCACCTGTCCCCTGTCAGCTTTCTGATTTCTGATTCTGGGAAACAGCTGAAGGCAACTGTATTATATATTCTGCTTTATCTCTACCCACACCTTGAGTCCGTGGTGGCTTCAGTAGGTTTCTGTTTCTTGCAACTAAATGCTCCTTAAGTCAAGCCCCCATTTTATCTCAAATGCACCCCCCTGCCTTTTTTAGAAATATAGCCATATCTTAAGGAGAACTCTAAATTAGGAGTTAGGAAGCCTAAACCCCACACCTGTGCCTGTTTTTACTAGCCCCAGCCATTTATAATGACAACTCTTTTCACCCCCACTGTGACAGTCTCCCAATAAAAATAAGATGGCCACTCCCAAGATTTTTTTTTTTTTTTTAGTTGTTGATAGACCTTTATTCTATTCATTTATATGTGGTTCTGAGAATGGAACCCAGTGCCTCACACATGCCAGGCAAGTGCGCTACCACTGAGCCCCAGCCCCAGCCCAGACTTTTTGAATTAAAGACAATGAGATTTCCTTCGCATGTGTGTTTTGAAAAAATGGCACTATCTGCCAGTGGGCATGATGTCAAAGGATTGAGTGACAAGAAGGACTTTCCCCAAGATGGAGAGTACCTATGATGGCATTAGGGATATCAGGGACTTACCTGTGACTAAAACAGAGAAAAAATGGCCTTGAAGGTGCAAGCCCAGTTTCTGGCTCCTGGCACAGCACTGGTACGTCCCGATGTCCCCTGGTGTGACTCTGTTGATGGTGTACACCAGCTGAGAGGACTTCTCACTGACATCGTCCATCTTGGGATCCCTCTTAGGTCTCAGCTGCTTCAGGCTGACCTCAGAGGAGCAGTTCCAAGATCTGTCTTTGCACAAAAACACTATGAACCCCTCGGCTGCTTCTCTCTTGTGCCACAGCGTACAGATTAAGGTCAGTTGCTCTCCGTGCTGGGAAGCTGAGCTGGTGATGTGTAGGCCTCCTGGAACGTGAGGAGCAGGTTACCCAGAGGGGCCAGGTGGAGCGGCTTGGGCCCACCATGGTTGCTTCCATCACGGGAGGTCTTTAGCCCAACCTAGCAGCTACCCTGGGAGACGAGAGACAAGTTCTGACTCTGACTGCAGGCCAGTTACCTAACTCCGGTGCAGTGAGCAGCATGTGCACCTGGGAAGGGGAGTTCAGAGACAATGAATCAGCTTAGTTTCCACACTGTGCACCGGGCCAGGGATGTGACGGACAAGACGGGGGCTTCACCAAGAGTTACAGCCTAATACAGAAACAGATTAGCAGAGAATCATAACACACTTAGAGATTCTCGCATCTATCCAAAGAATCAGGAAAACGTCACAGAGAGGTTTTAGTCCTTGAGTTGAGACTTGAGAGTAAGTGCCCGGGTCCTGTCAGCTCTTGGTGCTGTGGGGGTGCTAGGTACTGAACCCAGGCCTGCCCTCCACAGAGCCACACCACCTGCCATTCCCTATGAAATGAAAGGGTGAGGCAGGGGCCTCCGGCAGTAGAGAGATTTAAAAATGGCCTTCATGTGGAATCAGAACGAGGACTGACTGGAAAAGCAGACAAGCTATTGAGGGACCATGACTTTCAAAGACCATGAATCTGCAGACTTGATGATCTTATCTATAGGTGATCTACAGCTTGGACACAGAAACGGAGAAGACAGACAGTGGGACGAACCCGGGGTGCTGCTCTGGCCCCGCAGGTGCCTTGACCTGACTTTCCAGCCCACTGACCTGCCGCGCCTGTGTCCCCTGCTCTCCTCACGTCCCTCCTTGCAGTTCACACTTTGTGACCCAATGCTGCAGGCTCTTCTGTCCGCCCTCCGCTCCCTGAACCTCGATTCCTTTCAAAACCCAAGCGTTGACTACATTCAGCTCTGCTAAAAATCCACCAGACGTGTACTGACCTTGCTGCCCCCCCCCACCCGGGGCAGTTTCTCCCATGTGGTGCGCACTGTCTAGGGTGCTGCGGTGTGCGGTCTGCGACTGCGGCCTAGCACCAGCCCCTCACCCTTCCTCCCCACCACCTTCCCTGGGAGCCTCTGTGAAAGGCAAGGCCCTGGGTCCCCTGGGCCACCCAAGGGACCACGCTGCCTCCTTCCCACCCTTTGAAAGCTGGGGCTGGGCTAATCAGATGTGCAGAAGGTGACAGTGGGACCGTGCTCCAGGGCCCCTTCATATTCTGGTACCTCAGCTTTACCCCAGGTTCCCGCTAACCCAGAGTTTAGTTCACAGAAAACTCCCAGCTCTGCCTCTGTTCATCCTTCCTCCTTCTGCCTCCCAAGTCTTCATCACACCCTGGGCTCCAGCCTAAGTCCTATTCGCACGTCTGAGGCCCCCTCCTGGCCCGCGACCCACAGTAAAACAAAACAACCAGGTAAATGCAGTAGAGAAAGAGTCATAAAGATGAGCAGACAGCTAAGAAAGAGTCCCATAGCTCTTTGTGCTACAAAGTTGGAAAAGCTGGTTGAAATGATTTTCTATAAAAATACCAATGACCACCCGGCACAGTGCAGACGCCTAGGATCTCGGCAACTCAGGAGGGTTGTGAGTTCCAGACCAGCCTCAGCAACTCAGCGAGGCCCTAGACAACTCAGTGAGACCCTGTCTCAACGTAAGAAATAAGGAGTGGGGCTGTAGCTCAGTGGTGGGACACTTGCCACCCATGTACGAGGCCCTGGGTTCAATCCTCAGCACCACATAGAATAAAACAAATAAAGGTATTGTGTCCATCTGCATCTAAAATATATATTAAAACATGATGAAACATAAAAAGGGCTGGGATGTGGCTCAGTGATTAAGCACCCCTGGGTTCAATCCCTAGTACCAAGACAAACAACAAAAAATAACCTACAATTGAACAAAATTCACTCAAAAGAGAAAAGAAAGGAAAAAGAAAAAAAGAATTACCCTGATCTGATCATCATGTATCGTATGTACTGGAATGTTACACTGTACCTCATGAATATGCATAATTGCTATATGTCAATTAAAATATAAATCTATTTTTAAAAAAGCACACTTAAAAGCCCCAGTAATCGTGGAATGAATTAAGAATGTTATTTGGTAATATCTTTCCAAAAAGCACTACTTTGGATAGTTTGGGAGGAAATACTTCAAAATAATTTTTCTGCTAGTCAAATAGTTCGACAGCATTAGGAAAAAAAAATCTCATTTGTTTTTACTAATACTAAACCCTTACAAAGTATTTAAAGGATGTCTAGGGCTGGGGCTGGGGTGGGGACTCAGCGGTAGACGCTTGCCTAGCACTTGTGAGGCCGTGGGTTCAATCCTTAGCACCACATAGAAATAAACAAAAATAAAGGTATTGTGTCCACCCACAACTAAGAAAAAAAAAAAAAAAACAGGTCTACAAAAAAATAAATAAAAAATAAAAGAACACCTATAGACCGACCTTGATTATTGTGAAAATCTTAACAAAATGCTAACAAACCAGAACCGCAGGATATAAAAGACATAATGCGTTATGACAAGTGGAATGGAATTCACTTTTTGAAATATTTAGATGATTCAGTACTAGAAACTCTATGAGAATTACTGTTCTAATAGATCAAAGAGAAAGTCATTATCTTCTGATGAAATCTTACATTTCATTAAAACTCTGAGTAAAATGGTGATGGATGAATACTATTTAAAATTACATATATATGTCTATAATAAAATTCCAGCATTATATTTAATGGGAAAATATAGGATCATTTCTATTAATATTGGGAACCAGGTGAAGATGCTTCCTATTTTCTCTACTATTTTACATTGTTCTGGACATGTTAGACACTGAATTCAGACAGTAAAGTAAGGGGTATAAATATTAGAAATCGTGAGGCAAAATCAGTATTTCTTTGTTTTTATTTTTTTGCTACTGGGGATTGGATCCAGGGGAACTTAATCACTGAGCCACATCCTCAGCCCTTTTATTTACATTTCATTTTGAGACAGGGTCTCACTAAGTTGCAGAGGCTGGCCTTGAATTTGGGATCCTCCTGCTTCAGCCTCCTGAATCAAAGGGATTACAGGCATGTACCACCGTGCCTGGCTAAAATTTCTCTCTCTCTCTCTCTCTCTCTCTCGTTGTTGATGTACCTTTATTTATATGCAGTGCTGAGAGTTGAACACAGGGCCTCACACATGCTAGGCAAGTGCTGTGCCACTGAGCCACAACCTTAGCCCCTAAACTTACTCTTTCTTACATGTGACATAACTTATATCTGAAAAACAAAAGAGATTTAACTATTAGAAGCAATAAAAGGTAGAGAATCTGCCTGGGCAGTACACAAATGAGGAACACCATGAAAAATTCTTCACTCTTAAAAGTAATCAGAGAGGAAATTAAAAAAAAATTAAAAAATTAAAAAAAAAAAGGTCAGAGTTCAGAATTTCAGAATTACTACCTATGAGATGAGCAAAATTTTAAAAACTGGTAGATCCAGTTCTGGTTGGAGTACGAGGAAATATGTAGAAATGAATCATGTAATTATAATTTATATGAATAACAAACTGATGTATAAAACAAAATGTGACAAGGTGGTCATTTAATCATGAATTTTCTCAGGAACAATTACTAGTCAAAAAATACAGTAGAAGAAAAAACAGTAAATCATAAAAAACATAGCTGAAACTTTACCAATGGAATACCTGAGAAAAATGTGACAAGATCTGTGATAGGACCTACAGGACAGAAACTAGAAAACACTGTTAAAGAACAGGAAATGAAATCTAAGAGACAATCGTCAATTCTCCCATTGATCTATAAAGTCGTGGACATCCTGATAAAAGATCCCAACAGCAGCCAGCAGCCAGCTGCAGCCCTTCCCAGCCTCCACCTCCTTTTGTGCCACACCTTCGTTCGGCACCGAGTCTCCACTAGAATGACCTAGTGACGTCCTTCTTTCTTTCCTTCTTTTTAACCTGGTGATTTTGAAAGAAAACGCTGAGTATCTGGAGCTGTGTGGTGCGCTGCCTTGGAGACTGGAGGGAGAGACTGAAGGACTCCATCATCCCCAGGCTGAGGCCGGAGGCAAGGCAAGCTCCTGAGCCAGGCTGCGTTCAAATTCTGATCCTGGAGCCCCACAGCTGGAAGACGTGGGCCATGTCCTTAGTCCCTGGTCAGATTCTGGGCTCAGCCCTTAGGAATGGACTTATCTGACTTATCAGTGTTTACTGAGCATCCGGTAAGTCAGGCACCAGGGGGCACAAAGGTCACCGAGACACGGGAAGGTGTCTAAAGGTCACCGAGACACGGGAAGGTGTCTAAAGGTCACCGAGACACTGGAAGGTGACTACGTGCAATTTGGTGGTCACTGCGGTCTGTAGTCAGGCCAGGTCAGAAATCTTGCGTGGACGTCACTTCTCGTAGAATGTTGAGAAAATGAGCTGATTGACCCATAAAATGGTGACCATCACCTTCTCTTCTTGGGATTGTTGTGAGGGTCAGTGAGAAACCTGTCCCTCCTGTGGCCCTCGTCCCTCCTGTGGCCCGTCCCTCCTGTGGCCCTCGTCCCTCCTGTGGCCCTCGTCCCTCCTGTGGCCCTCGTCCCTCCTGTGCCCCGTCCCTCCTGTGGCCCTCATGGCCTGGTGGACCTGCGTGGCCTCACGGGTCCTGCGTGCTCAACGCCCCCGAGGGATGTCGTGGTGGCTAAGTGGCACCTAAAGCTCTCCCGAGGGCCTTGGGGAGTGAGTCCTCCTGGTGGCTGCTGCGACAAGACTTGGGGGAGAGGCTCCATCTCTGGCACTGACACCCGAGTCCACCTCAGAGGGGCTGCAAACCCCAGCCTTCTCCGCAGGACTCCGGGGGAGGCCGGGGCGGCGTGTCGCGAGTTCAAGGCCAGCCCTAGCAGTGAGGTCCTGACAATTCAGCAAGACCCTGTCTCTACATGAAATAAGATGGCGTTTTAAAAAGGGCAGGGGTGTGCCTCTGCAGTAAAGCGACCCCCTCAATCTCCAGCACCAAAAAGAAACTGAGTTTGACGCCGGGACCCAGAGAGGAGATCTCACTAATGACTGGAGGGGCCTTCATTTCCAGCTGCACAGCCAGAGCCTGTTCAGAGCAGAACCACACTCCCCGGTGCAGTGGCCCAGCCTGTACTCTCTGGAGGCTGAGGCAGGAGGGTGGCGAGGTCAGAGCCAGCCTCAGCAACGCAGCGAGGCTCCCTGTAACAGTGGGCCCTTTGTGCTTTGAATACAGCCCTGGCTGCTCTCCACTGGGACTTACTTACTTATTTCTCAACTTATTTTTTAAATGGACGTTTCTTTTTCTTCCTTTCTCCCTGCTTCTCCCTAATCTCCAGGGAAATGGGACCACCTTTCTTCCTCATCCTCCGCAGAGCCGTCTGTCCCTGAGCACACACCCACCCTGGGAACCAAGTAATCCAGACTTTGGGGAAGGAGTCAGAAGATCTCAGAAATGACTCAATCCCAAATTGTCGAGGGAATCACACTTCCAGCAGACAACACCTGGAGAGACGCCTTTGAGTCACCTCTGAAAGCCCCCTGCTCCTGTGATGGCAGAGCCCCGGCCGTGGGGCAGGAGCCCTGTGTCTCTCCTCTGCTAGCCCACAGTAGAGCTTCCTTTTCCTGGTTCTCAAACTGAGTTCTGGGGCTGGGCGGGGCTCAGTGGCAGAGCGCTGGCCTCGCCCGTGTGAGGCCCTGGGTTCCATCCTCAGCACCCCATAAAATAAACAAACAAAATGAAGACATCGTGGCCATGTATAACTGAAAAAAATATCAAAAACCCTAAAACTGTGTTCTCGTTATTGGATTGGCACTGGGGACAAGGACCCAGCTCTCAGCAATTCTCCTGTCTCAAAATAAGAAAGAAAAGGGCTGGGACGTGGCTCAGTGGTCAAGCTCCCTGGATTCAGTGGCCGCTGCCGATAATAATGAAATAAAACACAAAGGAAACAAGGTACCTCGAGACCCTTGTCAGGACAAGAACGTGTGACAGAGTGTAGCCTGACTCATCAGATAAAGCCTCGCTCTACAACAGCAGGAGTCTGTCACCACTGTAAGGAGATTTGAAAACATCATGGTTTCTGTTGACGGCAAATTCTCTGGCGACTCACTGCCTGTGTTTATGATTAAGGCAAAACGTGACGTTCAATCAGAGATTGGCGGAAAAGATACATCGTCTCCCCCAGACTCATGGATCCCACAGCGGACCGTCCATGGGCCTGGTAGAGGGCCACACCCCCTGAACTTCAGGGGCGGCCAGGTCCGTCAGAGCTGTGGAGCTGAACATGGGATGATTCCCTCAACTGCGTGTCTCACCCTGAAATTCTCAAACTTATTCTGCCCAAACCACACCAGGGGCCGCGGCCGCTCTGTTCGCGGCACCCCCAGTGCATGCTCCCCCTGTGGCTTGAGCGTCTTTCAGCGTGCCACACAGGCAGCTCTGGAGGCCTAGCAGCTGTCCAGGCCTGGACGTGGGGGCTCCACACCTCGGTACCTCTCTTCCGTAATTTATCTGTTTATTTCCTTTGTGCTGCCGGGGATTGAGCCAGGCCCCGCACGTGCCAGGCGGGTGCCCGACCACTGACCACAGCCCCCGCCTCTTCCAGTGACTCTTTGTCTCCTCTTTATCTATGAAAAGGCCACTCTGTCCTTTGTCGCCCCAGCCCCGCCCCATGAGCACCCCCAGGAGGGAGCAGCCCGTGTCTGCAGCAGTGGGCGGGGCGGGGCCTGTCAGGGAAGGCCCTTTCAGGTGCCCGCCTGGCACCCTCCTGTGACACCCTGTGGCTCTTCCGAGGGAGCCAGGCTCCCGGGAGCCCCTGGGAGAAGAGTGAGCACCCGCCCCGGCCCTCTCTTCCCCAGACTTCTGAGGGCAGAAGGTATTGCCCCCAAGAAGCAGTTTCCCAGCGACGTCACCGAGGTTTGTCCCAACCCCCGGCCCCGGCCCCGGCCCCTGTCCTGGGGTCTGGGGATTCTGGACCGACGCTCTCTCCCTGAGCACAGCAGCTGTCACCATCCCCCGTTCCCAGACCTCAGGTCCCAGTGGCTCTCTTACCTCAGGACAGACGGACGCGCTTGCTCTCAGGCTGCGGATCACGTTTTCAGACCAGCTCCCCACTTCCGCCTGTTGGCGCCTGCCGCTCTCCTGCTTGGTCTTTGAAAACCACAGAGTAGGTTTTTAGCAGTCAGGGGTCTTCCTGCCGCTCTCTCCTCTACCCGCACGGTAGGCTTTGCTCTTTTCTCTCCACCACCGCCTCCTTCACTTTCCTCCTTTTCTACCACCCACCACCCATGTTTTTGAGGGGGGAGGTCCCAGGGATTGAACTCAGAGCACCTGACCTCTGAGCCACATCCAGCCCTATTTTCTGTTTTATTTAGAGACAGGGTCTCACTGAGTTGATTAGCGCCTGGCTATTGCTGAGGCTGGCTTTGAACTCACGATCCTCCTGTCTCAGCCTCTGGAGCTGCTGGGATGACAGGAGGCGCCACTGCAGCCCGCCCACCCCACATATTTTTGTATTAGAATTAGACTAAGGTGCTGGACAGTCCGAGAAAAACCATGCCCTGGAATTGCTTCTTTTACCTTAGGGTAAAAGATCTTACTCGGTGATCCGTGATCAGGCTAGAACTGGACAGACAGAAGACGGGAAGGCAGAATGTGCCCCAGATGTAAAGCAAGCTGCGAGTGCTTCCCTGAGCAGCCCCCCGCCACACACCAGGGCAGGAGACTGAACCCAGAGGGACATCCCGGGCCTTTTAAAAAGTTTTATTTATTTTTTATTTTGAGACAGAGTCTCAGTAAAGTTGCCCAGGCTGGCCTCACACGTGGGATCCTCCTGTCTCAGCCTCCCAAGTAGGTGGGCACCACGGCACCTGGCTTGAGAGCAGGTTCTGGGGAGTAGGAGGAGAGAACTGAGCGGCTCCCGGCCAAAGGGGAAGGAGCAGGGAGCTGTCAGGGAGGCCGCCTGAGGGGTCTGCAGTGGAGCTGTGGAGCTGGCAGCCAAAACCGTCCCTGCCTGTGGTGAGAGGACGGCGAGTTCTGGAAATGGAGAGAACCAGGTGGTCCAGTGGGGGACTTCTGCAGGGGCAGCGACTTAGATGCCGTGGTTCTCAAACCCGTGTGTGTGGAGTCACTAGGAGGGCTGGTTAAAGTAGAGCTGGCATGGCCGGGCTGGGCTCAGCGGCAGAGCGCCTGCCTGGCCTGCGTGAGGCACGGGTTGATCCTCAGCACCACATAAAGATAAAACACAGTAAAGGCATGCTGTCCACCTACACCATCTATCTATCTATCTATCTATCTATATCTATCTATCTATCTATCTATCTATGTGGCAGGGCATTCCTAGCCTGGATGGTGGCACACCACTGTCATCCCAGCTACTCTGGAGGCTGAGACAGGAGGATCCCAGGTTTGAGGCCAGCCTCAGCAACGTACAAGACCCTGTCTTAAAGTAAAACAAATAGATAAAAAGGGCTGGAGATCTATCTCAGTGGCAGAACACCCCTGGGTTCCATCCCCAATGCCACAAAAAGGAGAGGAAAAGGCTGTTTCTCATGAGTTCCCAGGTCTGGCTGCTGTGGTCCTTACTCCTCGCACTGTCCTCTGTCCTCCCTCCTGTACCCTCTGCTTGAGCCTCTCTAGTGGCCAGCCGCTCACCACTGGCTGACACGGCGTTCAACTCCTCCAATTAGGTTAAAGTTCTTCCTCAGTGAGGAGGGGGATCGCAGGTTCCCCGCGGCCTCAGTAAGGAGGTGAGGCAGCGGGACCCTGCCTCAAAATAAGAACTAACAAAGGGCCGCGCGCGGCCAGCAGTCGGCCTCGGGCTCCCCCGCACACTCCTAGGCGCGGCCCGGGACGGTCGCCCAGCTTTTCTGAAGGGTCCTCATCTGCAGAGTGTGGACACTGGCGGCGTGGACCCGGATGCTGTTCAGATTCCGTGAGCGGAAGCGCGCAGCCCAGTGGCCGGGCTCGGCTCGTGGTGGACGCTCGGTGACGCTGGCCCCATTCCTACCTGGGAGTCTGTGTAATGGCTGAAGGACGTCTCAACGGACCCCGCTCCTCTGCTTGTCCCTAGGGCGTGGTTGCCACGTCCCTTCATCCTCGTGACTTCCTCCCGCACGGCGTCTCTGTGGAGCTGCCCTGTCCAGCACGCTCTGCCGGCCCCTCTCAGCTTCTGTTCACCGCAGCAGGGACACCCGCGTCCGCCACGCCTCCCGCGCCACCCTCGCCCCAGGCCCCGAGGTGCCCGCGCCTGCAGGTGGAGGGGTCCCCCGAGGACCCGGGACGGCCCCTGCAGGTGGAGGGGTCCCCCAGGACCGACCGTGACTGCAGCAGGAGGCTGGCGCACGTGAGCGCCTCTGACCCTTGGCCCCATCAGGCCGAGCCCTCACCTGGGCTGTGGCTGCGGTGACGGGGGTCAGCAGTCCCAGCGACTAAGGAACACCTGGGGTGGGGGCTGACGCTAAAGGAGAGGGGTGGGAGGCCCTCGGGCTCCAGCGGCCGGGGGAGGCCGGGCTTCTTTCCTGGAGGAGGGTGAGCTGCCCCCCTGGCACAGCCACTCATGTTCTGGAAGGAGGCCAAGCCCCAGGCCAGAGGGCGCTCACAGCGAAGCTGCGTAGGCGTCTTGGCCCCCACCCCCACGCTGCCACTGCTGGCCTCGACCCGAAGTCCTTGTCATACAAAGGAAGGAGCCAGGCTGTGTTGTCGTGGAGACCCAGGGGAACGGCTCGCATGGAGCTGGCAGGCCGCGCCTGGGCGGCAGTCTCCGTCTCAACGCTGGGTCCCACTCTGTAGTGAGCGGCTCCTCAGGAATTTTGACCTCAGGTTCTCTTTGAATAGAAGGCAGAGAAAATCCATCTGCCGCACTGCCGTGTCCCGGAGACTCGTCTCCTCCTCCCTGGCCGTAGAGGACACCAGGCTTGGTTGCAGCCAGGCCTCTGGCTCTAGGGAGGCCGGGCCGTGGGCTGCTGGCTGAGCAGCCCAAACGCGGCCGCCTGCTCCCCACCCTGACTTCTGCAGGATGAGCTGAGTTCCTCCAGGACAGCAGCGATGGCAGGGATGACGCAGCCACAGCCCTGTCCGACTGTGCTCCCCCGGCCACATGGCCAACCATGGCCCACCGCTGTGGAGTAAACAGGGAGACCGCGCCTCTCTCCAACTCCAGGCCACGCCGTCTCCTGGACACCAAAGTCACTGTGTGGCCCTGTAGCTCCACACCCCTGCCCTGAGAGCCACCCCACGGCTTCACCCGGGACCCCAGTGCCAGGACCCCTCTCAGGCTCCTGCCAAGCTCTGTCTTTGACGGAAGGAACGGGGGACTGGCCTCTTCTGCTGTATGACAGCCGTACTTCTCAGCTCCCACAGGCGCCTGCTCCCGGCCTTGCCGACCAGTCCATTTCCAGGGTGACTGGGGGCGGGGAAGGGAGCCGGTGGGAACAGACGGTGTTGGTCACACCGAGGGGACAGGAAGGCCAGCCTGCGTGGGCAGGGCAGGGAGGCTGCAGCTCCCTGGGGTAAGCAGGCTCATCCCGACTGGGACTCTGAGGAGGACCTGCCCTTCTGCAGCGCTTCCTGAGGGCCACTTTCCCCTGGCCTCCTGCAGCTCCAGAAGGTGGGGAAGTCGGCAGGCACAGGGCAGAACACAGGGCCACTGGCCCCTCTGCCTCTGATGGGGGCCGGATTTTGAGGCAAGGTAGCTTTTGGGGGGGGGTGCTGGGGGCTGAACCCAGGGCCTTGGGCATCTGAAGCCAGGACTCTACCCACGGAGCCAAACCCCCAGCCGAGGGGAGCTGACTTGATCAAACCTGGCACTGGGGTCCCGGGTGAAGCCGTGGGGTGGCTCTCAGGGCAGGGGTGTGCAGCTACAGGGCCACACAGTGACTTTGGTGTCCCGGGGACGGTGTGGCCTGGAGTCGGAGGACGCTCCTGTTCCTGTTCTTTCTGGCTGGCTTCTGGCGTCTGGCTGAGGCCAGGCTGGCTGCATTCCTAAGATCCCTGCGGCTTCCTCCCTCCCCAGCCGGGCCCTGGAGAAAGGGGCTTTTTAAGACAGAATCCACACTTTCCGAGGGCCATTGGTGGTCTCTGTCCCTCAGAAAGGCCAGGGCAGATCCTTCTAGTCCACCCTCTGAGGGCGCCTTGACCTTGGCACACAAGAACCCTTGCTCTGCACCTTGGGTTCACTCTGGGTGGAAGCCTGACCTATCTCGACCCCTCAGCTGGGACAAGGAAGAGCGGGAAGCACTACTAGAATTCCTTTGTAGCCAACCTGTAAATGTCAGTGATCCGTGACTCTTCAGGGGTCCTCAGGCCTCCCCTGTCTAACATCTGGTCACTGTAAAAACTAGAAGATTCTGGGAGCTGGGTACCTGGCGAACACCTGTAACCCCAGCGACTCAGGAGGGAAGGCGGGAGGACTGCAAGTCGCAGACCAGGCTCACAATGTAGCAAGGCCAAAGCCACCGGCTCAGAATAAAAAGGGCTGAGGAAGTAGCTCAGGGGTGAGGCTTCCTGGGTTCGATCCCCAGTGCCAACAAAATCCCCAACAAAACCCTAGAAAATTCTCATCGTCCTCCATGGGGACAGCGTCAATGTGCGGCTGCAGACTGGCCTGTCCCTCCGCCCGCCCATCTCCCCACACTGCTGTAAAACACTTATCTCAGTCCTGCATCTGGACCCTGGCCTAATAAATTCCTCCCGAGGCTGCTTCTTCGGAGGGTGGAGGAGCCAGGAGGGGGAGGAGAAAAGGGAGACTGTCATAAAACCGACTCTGGACGGAGCAGAAACCACTGGAGCTTAAAATGCCAGATCAGGGGAGGTTAATGAGCTACTAAAGAAAGGCGACGCCAGGACACCGAGTCTGAAGGTGGACTAAAGATCTCCACCAAAGGTGGCTGTCCATCCCCGCTGGGCCCCGAAGACGGGAGGTGGGGAGACTGCCCTGGAAGTCAGCTGCAGGGTCAGTCTGGCTGCCTCAGCTGTGCACAGGAGGTGTCCTTGGCTGAGCCACTTCACCTCTGGGTCTGTGTTTCACAGTAAAAGACAAAACAAACAAGCACACACCTGAGGTGGCACAACTCAGCAACAGGAAAATAACCCACTTCCAAAAATGGGTCATGGACCTGAGTAGACATTTCTACAGATGACACGTAAGTAGCCATAAGTGTGTGGAAAAAATGCTCCATGACATTAACCACTAGGAAAATGCAAGTCAAAACCACAGCGAAATTTTGACTCACACCCTTTGGATGGTTAGTATAAAATACATAAATAAAAATAACACGTGAAGTGTCCCTCAGGAGGTGGAGAAAGTAGGACTTTGTGGGTTGCTGGTGGGAAAGTGCAATGGTGTGACCACAGTGGTAAAACCATGAGACCCAGCAATTCTACTTCTGGGCATATACCCCGAATAATCGAAAGCAGGGACTTGAAGAGATAGTTACACACCTGTGTTCATACAATACTATCCATAGTAACCACGAACTGGAGGTAAGCCACTCGTTGATGGATGGATGAGTACATGTGGTATCTGCATACAATGGAATATTACTCAGCCTGCAAGGGAAAGTCTGATTCATGTTACAACATGGATGAACCTTGAGGACATTTGCTAAGAAAAATAAACCAGTAAAAAAGGGACGAATACTGTATCATCCCACTTATATGAGGTCTCTACAATAGTCAGACTCATTGACATAGAAAACGTAGAAAGGTGGTTGTCAAGAACTGGGAGAGGGGAGGGAAGAATCGGAAGTTAGTGTTTAATGGGTAGAGATTCAGTTTGGGAAGAGCAAAGTGTTCTGAAGATGGATGTGGTGCAGCACAACAATGAGGAAGTTCTTACTGCTCTGCACCATGCACTCAAGAGCAGTTAAAAAGGCCTGGGCTGGGGCTCAGTGGCAGAGCGCTTACCCAGCATGTGTGAGGCTCTGGGTCCGATCCTCAGCACCACATATAAATGAATACATAAAGGTCCATCAGCAACTAATAAAAATATTTAAAAAGAGCAGTTAAAAATACATAAATTAGTGGGGAGAGGCAATTCAATGGCAAATTATATATATATATATATATTTTTTTTTTTTTTTGGGGGGGGGCGTACCAGGGATTGAACTCAGGAGTGCTTAACCACTGAGCCACACCTCCAGCCCTTTTTTATATTTTATCTAGAGACAGGGTCTCACTGAGTTGCTCAGTACCTTGTTAAGTTGCTGAGGCTGGCTTTGAACTTGTGATCCTCCTGCCTCAGCCTCCTGAGCTGCTGGGATTACAGGTGTGCACCACTGCACCTGGCTGTATGTGTTTATTTTAACCACAATTTTAAAAAATTGAGGTGGAGAGATCAAGGATTCTGACCAGAGTGCTCAGGTGTGCCATGTGTAGGTTACTGAGGTGCCAAGTATTGACCCCTTTGACCTTCAAACAGATCAGGCAGGGCCATGCAGAGCTGACACTCTGGTTAGGTCACTTCCAGCCTTGAAGGGTGTCTTTGGGTTACATTTGTGCACACATATTGTAATGTTTGAAATTTCTCACTTATTTACTTCATTGTCACAATTAATGTATATTCAGAAAAGTGTATGAAATAAAACTCCATCATTAAATAACCGTGAAACAGCCACTTAGTTCAAAAACTGGAGTCTTGCCTGTGGCCAGAAACAGGAAGTGTGTTACCACCCAAGCCGGCTCTTCCGGTGAGGCCGATACTGGACACAGGTCAGTGGGGCCCGGGTTGCCCCGAGCCACCGACGCAGCTCTTACCGTCTCGACCTGTGACGTGGTGGGAAAGTGCTGGGAAGCAGGGGGAAGTCTTTGGGGTTTTCTGTTTTCCCAACCAGTGGCCCAGGACACCACACTGTGAGCAGACCAGGAGGCCACCCATGAGGTCCCCGAGGCCTGATGTCCCAGGTGGCTGTGGTTCACTTCCAGCCTGTTTATTTTCATAAGGCTTTTTGGTACAGGCTGTGCCCAGAAAGTAAGTAAAATGGTAATACTGTTATTATGGACTGAGCCTTCCCAGACCTGGACTCTCTACACGTCATCTTACTTAAATCTCTTGAGCAATTCCCTGAAGAAGTGTTAGCTATGTTTTACAGACGAAAAAATGGGATTTTTGATAGGAAAAGTCACTACCAAGTGATAGAACCATTTCTGACTCTAGATAATCTGCAAACCCTTCCTCTGTAGTCGATAGAAATACTGGGTCAAATAGAACAAGCTTTTTTTTTTTTTCATATAGATAGTTGGACTTTGAAGAAAGGACAGCAGGCTATAAGTTTCAGAAATGAAAGGTGAGAACCAGTGACCACAGGACCACCCTGGAACAGGAGGTAGACCTAGGAACGGAGACCCTGCCTAGACGGAGCCTCACAGTTGCTGCTATTATTTGCATGATGCAGAAACGCCAAGGCAAGGACCTGACATAAGTTGGTCCCGGGCTGTCAGCGCCTCTCTTCACCCTTCGCGGGGTATGGAGGGTATTGCCAAAGCCAAGGAGGATCCGTCCAGGCTGACCAGGTTCTCACAGTGAAAAAAGACGAGTCATTAGTGGCAGTGTAGGATGCTGTTTTGATGCTGAAGCCCATGCACATGACCCACATCTGCATGCCCACTACAGAGGCACCCAAATCACCCTGCATCCCCTCAGTGCAGGAGTTATCCAAATTCGCAGGCTGTTTGGGTTCTCAGAATCTTGGCGTTGGAAGGCACCCAAGAAATTGCTTATTCCACGCTCCCTAACAATGCAGGGCGTCTTTCTGATACCTGACTCAGATCATCATCAACCCCGCTTGAATCCACCCAGGGAAGGAGGGCAAGTTCCTTCTCTGGATAACAGGAGGCCAAATAATGCCACCTCAGGCTGGGTGCAGTGGCACCCGCCTGTCATCCCAGTGGCTTGGGAGGCTGAGGAGGCAGGATCACAGGTTTGAAGCCAGCCTCAGCAATTTAGTGAGACTGTAAGCAACCTAGTGACACTGTCTCTAAATAAAAAATAAAAAGGGGCTGGGGACATAGCTCAGTTGGTGGAGGGCTTGCCTTGCACGCCCTAGGCCCTGGGTTCCATCCCCAGCACCACACACACACACACACACACACACAAAATAAAATAAAAAGGGCTGGGGATATGGCTCGGTGGGTAAGCAGCCTTGGGTTTAATCCCTGGTACCAAACATCAAATAATCAATAAAATAAAATAAATAATGCCACCGAAGGTGACAGGCTGGGTTCACGGCTGGCTTTATGAAATTCCTGGGCACAGTGATTGACCAGGACCCTCCTGAGTCAGACAGTTGTGTCGCAGGTTAGATTAATGGGCATAAGGCCTACCTGGAACATAAGTGAGGTATGTCATTTTCCCTTCTGATCAATTCTAGATCTAGGTAATCAATGAAAAGATTTCCTCTGGTTTGTATTAATCAGATCAGATCCACTTATAAGGGTAAGATTTTTTAAAATCCAAATTATAGTGAAGGCAGATTCTACAGAGAAAGGGTTTTGTCATTTAAAAAAAATCGCTCCTTTTGCTGTGTGTGATGGTGCATGCTTGTAATCCTAGTGACAGGAGGCTGAAGAGGAAGATTGCAAGTTCAAGGCTAGCCTCAGCAACTTAGCGAGACCCTAAGCAACTAACAAGACTGTCTCAAAATAAAAAAGGGCTAGGATATTGCTCAGTGGTAAAGAGCCCCTGGTTAAGTCCCCAGCACTCACCCCCCCAAAAAAAATCACTTTTTTTTGCATAGTTTAAAAAGTTATATCTATTAATTGAAATAAATATAAGATGTTTGACCTCAATTTCTTTTTTTTTTTTTAAGAATTTGTTCTTTTAGCTATACATGACATTGTTGTATTCTGACATGATACATACAGGGGGAATAACTCTTCTAATTAGGATCCCGCTCTTGCAGTTGTGCATGATGCTCTTACTTAACTTTGAACCCACGCTGTCTCTGCGTCTCGAGGCCCCTGGCTTCCCGGGTGAGGCTGAGGCTCTCTCTTCCACCTGGGCTCGTAGGGAGAGGGTGCTCTGAGAAGCCTCTTGACTGGGGTTGAGTATAATGAGCTGCACTGCATTCCTCCAACTTTTTATTTTAATTTTAGAAGTTTCGAAAATAAATTTCAGTGACTTGGGCTCCTTTCTTTAACATTGAGGCATTATTCACATGCAGTATAACTCATCTATTTTAGGTGTATAGCTTGACAATTTTGGTAAGTGCAGACAATTGTGTAGCCACCCCTGTACCGAATAATTCTCTCATCTTAAAAAATCTCCTCTTTAGGGGCCGGGTTGTGGCTCAGCGGTAGAGCACTCGCCTAGCACGTACGCAGCCCTGGGTTCAGTCCTCAGCACCACATGAAAATAAACGAACAAAATAAAGGTGTTGTGTCCAACTACTAAAAAAATATTTAAAAAGCAATCTAAAATTTTTTCCTTTTTAGGTATTGATTTTCAGAGGGACATTCACAAATCAGCTGGGGTACAGAACAGGAAGTCTTGAAATCACTGTGCAGGCAGACCGTCACACAGAATGAGGGCATTCGTTGAATCCCAGAGAAATGAGGGCTGTGGGGACCTATCAGCTTTCTGATACTTGGGGAGCTGCCCTGGAGAACAGTCAGTGTGCGCCAGAGGGTAGTAAGGGACAGCGTGATTCAATGTAAAATGGAAATTTCTAACAATGATATAATAGAGACTGTAGGTGAGGAAGGGAAGTGAGTCAGAGTTAAACATGAGCTGGGAGGGCTGTGGTGGTGGCTCAGTGGTAGAGCACTCGCCTACCATGCGTGAGGCACTGGGTTCCATCCTCAGCACCACATAAAAATAAAGTAAAGATATTGTGTCCCCTATAACTAAAAAACAAATATTAAAAAATTATAAGAACGCGCTGGGGATGTGGGTGGTGGTAGAAGGCTTGCCGGCCTCTGTCAGGCCCTGGTTCCGTCCCAGGACCATGCCCACAAAGTCAATGATGAATCACTCTACACTGAACACCCAGGAAGTGGCAGAGTCAGAATTTGAGCATTCGAACCCAGGGGCTCTGATCCTCAATTCGTATCCCCCCATCTCCCTAATGCATTGGTAGGTACACAGGAGGTCAAGAGGACATAACCTCAAGGTCAAAGATGGCCTGGTGCAAGAAAATGGCTCAGATGCCTGTCAGTTTTAAACCATGCGTCCACGGACTCAGGTCACGCTTCTGTAGGGGGCAAAGCCAGGGCCCAGGGAGGACAAGTGCCCGGCCAGCGTGGGTGGAGGAAGGTGGGGCCATGGAGTTCCCAGTCTGGGGCTCGCCTTGCCTCACTGCCCGGAGCCATCCAGAGCTGAATCGCAGTGTGGGTGAGGATCCAGGTGAGTGAGAAGCCAGTGCTGGGATCGCCCACAGGGATCAGCTGCCGTCCTGGCTGGGGCTGGGCTGAGCGAGTGCCTCCACTTCCCGCTGGACTTAACCCACAGGCTCTAAGCTGCAAGAGGAAGACGCTGTCAGGAGGCTGGGAAATCAGAGCAGCCTTCAGGTGAGAAAGAGTGGTGTGGAGAGGCCTGTTAAAGGGCCGCCTGGGGAGCCCGCCTGGGGAGCCCGCCTGGGCCCGGCCACTGGCCCTGCGACTGGACTCTGCCACTGGCCTCGGGGGAGCAGCAAGTAAGAACTCCCCGGATGCAGGGGGTCTGCCCGCTTACCGGGGCCACTGACACCCTGCCTTCTCCTGGGGGTTGTGCAGGTTACTACTCCCCCGGGTGGCCGTATCATAGGAGGGCGTTCTGACCTGGGTGGGGGACGGTGGGACTTCTAACAGAATTGTGGGTAACAAGGCCAGGCATCCGAGGCATCTGCCCAAGGAAGAGCAGGGGAGCGGAGGCCCCTCCTTCTGGGTGCCCTCCCTCCTCTAGTCTGCACCTGCGGCAGGTGAGTGGAGCGCTGGGTTTCCCGAGGGCTCCCCGGTTTCCCGCTCAGGCCCAGCCAGCTGGCAGAGGGGTGCAGAGGTCACTTGAACTCACATCACAGTCCTGTTAAATACATCAGCTTTTAAACTGATCTTTGTTCAAAGTCCAGTGTGTTCCAAGACCAGGGCTCACAGCAGAGCGAACTCCCGAGGCACAGAGCGGCTCCTCTTCCTTCCAGGGACAGGTAGGAACTGGTGTCCCCCGACTGGGTGCTGGCCACCGGGCCCGCAGTACCTTCCTTCCTTCCTTTTCCCCTGTAAGTAGCTGGCTGCCCAGAGCCGAGGGGAGGCAGGGAGAAGGGCCACTTCTGTGGGGGCTGGGAGTAGGCGTGGGTTAGGGACTGTCCATGCCCGCCCCCGAGGGGCAGCTTGAGGGGTAGGATCTGCTGATTGAGAAGCTGATCTCCAATCTCCAGGGTTGTGGGGGGTTTGAGCTCAGGAAGCTTCTCTGAGGACCCCCCTCCTGTGCAGGGACTTGGCACATTACAGAAGACTCTCCTCTAAAGCCACCCTTAAAAGGAGCCCCTCTGGCTGGGCAGTAAAGACACGCCCTTCCCTCTACCCCTTTAACTCAGTGAAAACAGCCCGTGGATTTACAGACGACCGAATTTTAGAACAGATCCTAGGCTCTACCCTCTGGAGTTTGTAAACCTGCGTCTTGCGGGAATCTGAAAACCCTTGGTCACCTTGACGTTCTCCCAGGTGATTCTGATGTGCAGACATGTTTGGGAACTGCTAGTAGCTTGTTTCCTAAGTAGAAAAGCTGAACGACTCAGATGTGACTTTGATTGAGGTTTGTCGGCTCTGAGGACTCCTGGTCGGGTCTGGGTCCAGCTATGAACACTCTTGGGCTAACACGGCAGAGAAACACGTTCTCCTTCACTTACTAAAATTCCTGCAATGTGTGCAGAAGTCATCGGACCCTGACTGCCTCGGGCCACGGTTGTGCAGTCACCTGGGTGACAGGTTCTTCCCACACACAGGACTCTGGGACTTGGTGTTTGTCAGGGCTAAGTAAATTGCTCTTATCTTTGACTCATCTGAATGTTCTCTGCATCATAAAATAGGAAGGTGATGATGATGTCTTGCATTCATAGACCACAAATGCTTCTCGTCTAGGGGAAAGAATACAGTTCTGGAACCCAAATAAAGAGGGTTTGATGCAGTTGTTTGTAACAGGCCATTAGCCAACTGGAGCCCCCTTAGTCTGTGCAGTGAAGGAAGGCCTGCCGTCTTTCCCTCAGGGCTGTACCGAAACAGAACTACACATAGGAACATGTTTGAGGGGATTAAACGCATAAGTGTAAGATGCTTATATTTCAAATATATCATCTCAAAGGCTCCACAGAATATCAGGAAGAAACATCAGTGCAGTCAGCTGAACACCTCATCCCAGTCTTTAATCTCCTTGAGCCTCTACGGCTCACCTACAGCTAGAGTTGAGACTAGATAATTACTAATGTCTTTTTTTTTTTTTGTTGGTACTAGGGCAATCCCAGGTTCAATACCCAGGGGCACTCAGCCACTGAGCCACATCCCCAGCCCTTTCTGTATTTTATTTAGAGACAGAGTCTCGCTAAGTTACTGAGGCTGGCCTTGAACTTGTGATCCTCTTTTGAACCACCACATATAAGGTGGATCTGGTTCTCTGAGTGTGGGTGTGACTCAGGTGCTACTTCCCAGGAAGGCCTCTCTAGACAGCCTCCCCCTTTCCATCCACCACTGTATCACGCAGAGTATTTGTCATCAGAAGTCATCTTGATCATCTTTTGCTTTTTACCTTTGCCAGATGTCAAGCTTCAGGAGAGCAGGGATTCTGTCCTCTGGTCACTTTGTCCTCTCGTCCCCTAGAGCAGTAGCTGGCCTCGACCTGGTGCCCAGGTGTTTGGGTGAGGTGCAGTTAGTGAGGCGGAGAGGGGTCTGAAGAACCGGCCCTGGTTCTGATAACCTGCTTCTCAGGAGAAAGAGGTGAAGCGCTCTGACCCTCTCAGGCCGTCTCTCAGGGCGAGGTGGCCATGTGGAAGTGGACTTCTCTGGTCACACCTTGGTTAACAATTCTCCTTGGTCACCTGGAATTTTGAAGAAGAATAGCAAAGGCTAGATCTGTTTTCCTCAAGCCCTTCAACTCCTCCCCTTGGCCCTTCATGAAGGGTTGCCCAGCTGTCCCTAGTCTCTGTCGGGGGTGTAAGGACAGGTGGCTAAGAGCGTGGGCATTGGAGACTGAAGCCGGCGTTCCAGGTGCCATGACTCTCCCTTTCCAAGCCTCTGTTTCCTTATCGGTGAAACCAGCAGGTAGAATCCAGTCCCTACTGTTAGGGGTTAAATGGGAGAATCACACAGAGCCCCCCATGCTGAGGGCCACTGTTAGCATGATCACAGACAGTTCAGATGCACGTGACCCCAGAGAAGGACGGAACCCAGGTTGTGGCAAGGAGTCTTGATAGACAGGAAAGATGACCTCTTGAACACCTGCTGCCACCTTCTGAGGTTTGCTCTTGGTCTGAAACAGCCACCAGCTTCTGAGGTGGGTGGAACTCTTCGCCTGGTGCAACCAGGGGAACAAAACTCAACGGCAGAAGTGCCCGTGGCCTGTTGTCCAGCTGTGTTGAGGACGTTCTTGGTGGTGGGGAATAAGCCATGGAGTCTGTTCGTCAGGGAACTTGTCTGGATGGGGGGACACACACCGGGAATCCTGAAGTTCCTCTGTGATTACGGGATGGATTCCAAGTTGCTTCGCGGTAACCTGACCTACTTCTTCCTTTCAATATGCAAACGCTCAGTCTTCCTGAACCACTCCTGGTGCCATTTCATCTGCCAGGGATGAATTTCTTCTCCCAGTCAAACGACTTTTGTCCCCTTAACACCTTTGGCCCCTCGCAGCTGGAAAGTGGGGTGGAGGTGGAAGAAACCCAGCCCCCGCAGCCACGTGAGACCAACTTAACTTTTCCGAGTCCTTTTTTCCCTATAAGATGGCCCATTCAGATTAAATCAGAGCTCTTAAGACGTGTGTAGGCTGGCTGCTGGAGCCCAGTAAGCGCTCCACAAACGTGTTGTTCAGTCTTTATTTCGTAACTCTTCCCACTGGTCTCTGGGCTCTTGAAGGCCGGCCAGTTGATAGTGTGTGTTGACCTCGACACCTGCCCCGCTGTAGTTTGTAAAGGTAGCTTGCTGAATATATAAATGATGCTTGATATTCAAAAGATGAGTAATACCTCAGGGCTGTGGCAGTCATGCAAGGGTTTGGTTACGACCTAAATTTGAACTGTGCTTTGAAAATAGTCTTGAATTCATTCCCTTGGGAAAAAATGTTTACTTAGCACCTACTATGAAGTCAGAAGTGGGGAAGGTGTCCTAGGCAGAGCAAGTAGGCTGAGCCGGGTGGGGCTGGTCAAGCCTACGACAGTTTGGTGCCTACTGAGGAGCAGAGAAAGGTGAGCGGGGCTGGGCTACGCTCAGTCTCAAGGCCTGAGCAAGGAGTCTGGGCTTTTTTTTTTTTTTTTCCAGTACCAAGGATTGAACCAGGGGCACTAACCACTGCGCCCCATCTCCAGCCCTGTTTATTTTTTGAGACAGAGTCTAAGTTATCTAGGACCTCACTCAATTGCGGAGGCTGGCTTTGAACTTGAGATGCTCCTGCCTCGGCCTCCTGAGTTGCTGAAATTACAGGCGTGCGCCACCGCGCCCGGCTGCACTTTCATTTCTTGAGTGGTGTTTTAGAGACTGCCATGGTGAGAGCCAGGTTAGGAAGTGTGTCCTCAGTCAGTGACTGCGGGGATTGAGTCGGGAGAACTCCTCTGAAAATAGTGAGGGGAAAAAGTGCAAGTTCAAAGTGCGTTAGAGCAAGATGCTGACCTGGGGGAGACCTTGTCCAGCTGAGCCTCAGAGCAGCAGGACCGTCTCAGGGACCAGGGTGTCCTCTCTGTGGCCACCTCTGCTTCCCGCAATATCGCCTCCGTCTCTTCTCCCAGCTCTGAAACCTTAGGTAAGCAGTTACAGGGTGAAAGGCCTTCAACTCCCAGAGTCCTCCATACAGGACAAGGTACTGCTCAGAGGTGCTGGGGTCGGACGGGTACTTGATATCAGCAGACCGAGTGGACTTTGAGTTCAGCAAGTTCTATTATTTGTCATAAAAGAGAAATAAGAATCATCCACTGCCTCCATGATCAGTCTTCTCTAGATAATTTCGAATGGAATGCACTTGATCTTCCACATTTGAAATCTCTCCCTGGTTAAACCCCAACAGTAACCATCACAGTGGGGAGGTACAGTCAGCAAACAACGTATTTTAGGATCTTGCTTATCTTATAATTTCCAATATCAATTATTTCAAGTGAATAACAGTGTGTCTGAATTTCCACAGCTATGGCTTTTTTTGAAAGATATTTATTCTTAAGCTTTAGGTGGATACAATATCTTTATTTTACATTGACGTGGTGCTGAGGATTGAACCCGGTGCCTTGTGCCTGCTAAGTGAGTGCTCCACCACTGATGCTTTTTAAAAGAGGAATCCAGATGGACTTCTGTATTATCTGCATCAAAACTAGAGGGTTTGCTCTAGGAAAAAGTGGTCTTGAAGAAGGTGAAATCAGATTGCCTCTTTTTGCCCCAGCACTGGCAGTCGAACCCAGAGGTGCTTAACCACTGAGCCACCTTGCAGCCACCAGCCCTTTTAATTTTGAGACAGGGTTTCACTAAGCCTCTTAGGGTCTCCATAAATCGCTGAGGCTGGCCTGGAACTTACGATCCCCTGTCTCAGTCTCCGAGTCACTGAGATCACAGTTGTATGCCACCACGCGGGGATGGATGGCCTTTTTTATTTTTACTATTATTATTATTTTTTTTAGTTGTCAATGGACTTTATTTATTTATAAGTGGTGCTGAGAATCGAACCCAGGGCCTCACACCTGCTAGGCAAGCGCTTGCCGCTGAGCCCCAGCCCAGCCCAGCCCCGGGTTGCCCTTTAGTGCTGGGGACGTTGCTGAGGGAAGAGCCCTGGCCCGGCACCACCCACAGAAATCGCCTTTGGTCTCTTCCTTGCCTCAGACATTCTGTCAGTGGCAGCTGAGATGCACAAGATGTCTTTTATGTCGTTAGAAACAAGAGCCCGCCCGAGGCTCTGAGGGAAGAGGGCCTGGCCGGGGGCCGGGAGCCTGTGCCAGGGCGATGCCAACAGGCGTTCTCGCCTGCTGCGTGGTGGGGCCCGGCGTCACCCGGGTCTCCAGCTCTATGTTTCCAGCACGTTGAGTGACTTTCTTGCTGGACAGATGTGGACACATACCGGAGGGACAGCATTCCTCACGAGGGCACCCTGTGCAGACGCAGCAGGCCGGGCTTCCCCCTGCTGAAGTGCCAGGTGTTTCACAGACAGCTCAGAGCTCAGTGGGAGGCGCAGAATGTCAGGGTGAGTGACCAGGGAGACCCTGCTCTCTCCCTTATGCGCCCCTGAAACAGGCAGAGTTGACTCGATGGTTCACCCTAGGTCACGTCATCAGAGGCCCTTCCACGGGCACAGGGGCCAGCGTCAGACATCATCACCCCTGACCGCTGGGTCTTCACAGCCCAGGAAAGCCTTTCCATGGCTCCCGTGGGGTGGCCCGGGCCTGGTGGGGAGACGGCTTTCTCTGTAATCTGGTCCAACTGCACAGTGGATTCCCACGGCTGAGATGATGAGATGATGGCGTCCGGGACCCTCATGAATCACTGTTTATGGAATGATCCCGCTACATGGGCCCCGGGCGCTCTCCGGCCTGATTGTGGCCGAGGCACCTGGCCCTTCCTGATGGCCCCGGCCTGGGTTTTCCGCCTCCAAGCAGAGTGCCTGTTATCTTGTCCCCTCTGACCCTTTGGGGGATTCAGCTGGTGAGTGAAGCCATTCCCGAGATGCTCCCTGGCAACCGAGGCCGGTCCTGGGCCCGAGGTCTGGATCTCAGGTCAAGCGTGACTCGCTGCAGCGTTCCCGACCTTGCCTGTCCTTTGGCCCCGGTCACTTCTCTGAGAGCTCGCCTGCTTCAGGTGGGGGCCTCTCTGGCCACTTAGTTTTGACTTCTGTTGAAGCTCCCTGGCACTCAGCTCTTACAGCGCTTTGGTCCACCACGTTAGGTTCTGCTCCTGAGCCTCGGGCTTTCAGACTCCCTGCGACTCCAAGTCCGGCTAGGTCTGAGCTCCCCGACTTTTAACAGTCACAACGGCTTTGCAGAGAGGGTCTGAACTGAGCAGGAAGAGAAGCTCTGCCCTGAGAATCCAGGTGCTGCCATATTCTCAATGCCACGATCTCTCCAGCTTCAAAACAGAACCGGGAACACTGCTCAAATGTTCCACAGGAAAGGGGAGCCCCAGTGTCCAAGGGCTCCCAGCAGGGGACGGGACAGAGAGGATGACTTGCATGGAGTGGGCTCCTATGCTCCAGATACTGAACTTAAAGGCTTTTCATATTCTATCTTGAGTAACATTCAACGTCTCCATATGTGGTCTCTATGCTAGGTGTACTTCAATCTTCAGCTCCCAATTAAAGAGCTCACCTGCTGGGCGCAGCGGCACACGCCTGTGATCCCAGCCGCTCAGGAGGCTGAGGCAGGAGGATCTCGAGTTCCAAGCCAGCCTCATCAACAGCGAGGCCCTAAGCAACTCAGTGAGACCCTGTCTCTAAATAAAATACAAAATAGGGCTGAGGATGTGGCTCAGTGGCCGAGTGCCCCTGAGTTCAATCCCTGATACAAAGAAAAAAAGAAAAAGAAAAAATAAATGAAGAAAGAATTTGTCCGTGATCTTATAGCCAGCGAGGAGGGAAACTGGGATTGAAAACTAGACTTGGCTTTGAAACCCTGGTCCATAATGTGATTTTTAGTCCTTGGTTCTATTTTTGTGGTGTGGTCCGTTTATCAATTTACACGTTAGAGTTCGGGTTGTAGCTCAGTGGTACCGTGCTAGGCCCTGGGTTAGATCCCCAGTACTGGAAAAAAGTTCTATATGTTGAAACATAATAAGAAACGTAATAAGACCCTGTCTCAGAATAAAAAGGTCTGGGGATTTAGCTCAGTGGTAGAACACCCTAAGTTCAATCACAAATACCAATAAATAAATAGCATCCGTCACTCCACTTTCCCTTCAGACTGCTAACCCAGCTCTGATTCACCTGTTCCATGATGTATCAAAAATAGTCACCTTTGCAATTTAGTATCTATTTGCTTCTTTTTTGGTGGGGGGTTACTGGGGATTGAACTGGGGTGCACTCAACCACTGAGCCATATCCCAGCCCTGGTTTGCATTTTATTTAGAGACAGGGTCTCACTAGGTTGCTCAGTGTCTCACTGTTGCTGAGGCTGGCTTTGAACTTGGGATCCTCCTGCCTCAGCCTCCCGAGCCACTGGGATTACACCACTGTGCCCGACTTATACCACATTTTAATAGTATCACTTTTCTGCCACTCACCAATCCATGAACTGGGTTTCCTTCGGCCCCTTCCCTTTCCAACACCCAGGCTGAGTGGGCACCACTCAGAACGTCCTAGGGCTGCTGCTACTGCATAGCAGAGGTGTTTTGAACAACAAAACTATTCTCTTGAAGTTCTAGAGGCTGGAGTTCAAGGTCAAGGTGTCAGCAGGTTTGGTTCCTCTGAGGACTCCTTCCTCGACTTGCAGGGGCCGCCTTCTTGCTGTGTCCTTGGTCTTTTCTCTGAACGAGTGCTTCGCTGTCTCTTCCCCTGTTGATAGGGACACCAGTCCCATTGGTTAGGGTCTCACCCTTCGGGATCTTAAACCAACTGAGGTCCCTGCAGCTGATAGTCACACTGGAGATCGGGGCTTCGGTGGACGAGTTTAGGGGCACGGTTCAGTCCATATGGTAAGTGGAGTCCAGGCTGGACGGCAGGAAAGCACCGAAGTTGGTTAGTAGGAAAAACTTTGCTCAGACGATAAGTTCAGGAAAGTCATAAAAGAGGTGGCTGCAGACCTAGATCTTTGCAACCCTGTGTCTGACGGGAACCAAAGCACAGCTGTGTTCACATTGAGCTGTGGCTGTGGCCTCAAAGGACTGAGCTGTGCCCGTGACACTGTGAGGCAGAGCCCTTCCTGGCAGGGAGACCACAACCAAGATGCTACCGGTGGGGTCAACAGGGCCGTGGGAGTGCAGCAGCTGTGGGCTCTGAACCAACCGGGGGCGGCAGGCTGTCTCTGGACGCTGGACCCGGCCAGTGGAGTAGCGCGGACATCTGTGTTGCTGCACTGTTCCTACCCCGCCCCTTCATGGCGAGAGTTCAGAGCCTCTGTCACCCAGCCCGGTGCCTCTGTGACCTCCCTTCTGTCCTCGCAGCTTCCAGGCGGTCAGGCCTCTCACCAGGTGTGAGGATCGTGGCGACAGCCTCTCTCCTGCTGGCCGTCCTCCAGGGGCCTTTGGTCCACTCATGCCACCGACCATTCCTGGAACCCGACTCCGCTATTGCGCTACTCGAAAGCTCTGAGTGACCCGCTGACACCACACTAAGGCCAGCCCCCTGGATGGTGATCAGGCCCTTCCTGGTCCTCCCCAGTTCCCTCTGCTGGCGGGCCTCCCGCCCACGTGGGTGCCAGCTCTACCGAGATCAGGTCCCTGCCCCACCTGGGCCCCGCCTCCTCCCCGGGTGCTAGCTGGGGGCGAGGAAGACGTTGGCAGGGAGTGAGGACCGAAGTGGAGCTGGCGCTCACCACGGTGACTTGGGGCCCCAGGATGAGATTTTAGGGCAGGCTGAGAGGTGGGACCTTCCCCCCCCCCCCCCCCCCCGATCCACAGGTAAAACGTCCTTCTCTGTTGATGCTGCTTCCCTGGCTCAGAGCTGGAACTTGGAAGAACGGCACAAGGCACCGGCCTAGGGTGGCTGTGTGCTCCCATTGGCTGGGACACTCCCTGGGGACAGGGCTGGCTCTTGAGGACTCTACGGGAGGGAGGGCCAAGGGTCTCTCCTGGCCAGGCTGTTCCTGGGTGACCCACGAGGGGTGATCCTGAGACTGAGGGAAGAGGAGGAGCCAGGGGAGGGCGGGGGGCTCTGAGCGCTGGTTTCTTTGCTCATGGTGAAGTTTCTAGCCTGGAGATCTGAGGTGGACCTAAGCATCTATTATGAGTCCCTGCAGGTGACGCTGCGTGCCAGCTGGGAGTGGGAGCCAGACTTGTCAGGTGGTGGGGATCATTGTGGTGCAGCACACCTGGCCACAAGCTGGTGAATGACGACGGGATTCATGGAGGCGAGCAGCACCCAGAGGTGTGGCTCGTACTGTTTCAGCTGAGTGCATCTGCGCCTCCGGTGGGACCCCGTCCTGGCTGTGGGCAGGCACGGGCAGTTCCCAGGACTGAGGAGACAAGGAAGATCCTGCGATTCTTGCTGATTTGGCTTCTTTAGGGGTTTGCTGTTTCGTTTCCTTCCTCAGGAGAATCCGCTTGGTTCCAGCAGCTCCTCATTCTTTTCCAAAACCCCACCTGGGGGCTGAGGAGGTGGCTCAGTGGTAGAGTGCTCACCTACCTGTGTGAGGCCTGGGTTCCGTCCGAGCACAGCAAAACAATAAGAAGAGCCCCCCCCACACACACACACACTAATAATAATAACAACAATAATAACAATAAAAAATAGAATAAAGATGCCTGGAAGCAGAGGTCAGACCCTCACTGTGCGCTTAGCTAGAAAGGCTTCAGGAAACCCCACGTTCACGTTTGTGTTTGGAAAATGCTTTGTGTTCTTGTCAGGCTCCCCTGGCCTTGAGACTTTGAGATATTTTTTCAGGAAATCATAGTTCTGATAAGCCCAGTGGCCTGGAGACCCTTCATCCTTCCTCTGTGCCCCACTCTGTGAGTGTGCGTGCTCATCATGTGGTGCTGTTGGTTTTCATTCATTTGTTTTAGTACTGGGTATTGCACCAGGGACACGTCACCACCGCCTTACGTCCTCAGCTCTTTATTCTGTGTTTGGAGACAGACAGGGCCTTGCTAAGTTGCTGCGGCTGGCTCTGAACTTGCGATGGGATTGCAGGCATGACCCAGCATGCCAGCTCCCTGGTGATTGTTAAAGGACATTTCCACGTGGAACAAGCCTTTCTGACGTGCAGGCTGAAGGGCGGACGTGCTCCCCACAAGCCCCGCTGACTGCGTCTTGCTTTTTCTCCAGCTGCACTGAGGAAATCCTGCCCCTGACCCATGTTCCCTGAGCTGAGGGGAACATGAGACTCTGGAACCCTTCTGGCTGACTGGACCTCAGTCACGCAGCCAGATCTCCTTAGGCTCAGCGTGACCCAGCTCTGGGCGGGGAGTGGGGGGTGGGGTTGACTGACGGTGTGAGGGTGGATGGCTGAGAAAGCCCGGCTTGCCCTGGGCTTGGTCCCACCTGCTAGCTCGGGGGCGTCACCTCACTTTCCCGGCTTCTAAACGTGCCCGTTTTTTTCTGCTTGACTGGGGCGCGTTATTTTCCTGGTGACGTGATCTGTTCTGGAAGACAGTGGGATGTCTAGGAGGGCTGACATGATGGATAATCAAGATCGCTAGGAAAAACGTCTCTGGCTCTCGCCTGACTTCCTGGCTGCCGTCAGAGCTCTGTCCTGGTCCCCACAGATGACCACCTTCCTGCCAGGTGGCGACTTTCCCCTGGGGCTCACCAGGGTCAGCGCTGTCGTTTCCAGCGCTCTATTTTGGCTACTGGAGGCTGGAGCCCGCGGAAGGTCCACGGGACTCCGGCTCCAGCTGCTTGCTGAAATGACCTCATGGACATCTGTGGGTCTGCTCTGGCCGTCCGACTGTCAGGGCCTGCCCAGGACCTCCTCAGGAAGCCGTGATGGAGGGGGAGAGACGGAATGGGCTCTGACACTCCAAGGCCCTTCCAGAGCCCAGGCACCTGACCGGGGGCAGCACACACATCGGCCCAGGCGCTGCTGCTGGGTCTGACTATGGCGCTCAGCCCTGGGCTCCAGGCGAGTCTGTCCTGGGAGCCGGGGCGGCTGGCTTGGATGGCGGCTCCAGCTGCAGACAGAGAGCGCGTGCCCTCAGCGCCCGAGGCCGCGCGTCCAGGGGAGCAGGTGGGAGCCGTCTGTCTGGCTGTTGAAGATCTTTGACCGACCAAACAAGCAAAGGCAACTTGAGATTTTGCCAAGAAAGAGCGATCTGTGTCTCCTTGTGAATGTTGGGCTTGGGGTCTCCAGGAGGACACAGGAAAACCTGGTTTCTTGCTTGTCCCCAAACACAGGACCAGTCCTGCTAGTGAGGAAGTCCCACTTTCTACCCTCAGCCACAAAGAAAGAGCCAGGGCCGGTGGCTGAACTGCAAAGGGCCGGGCTTTCGGGGTGAGTGCCTCAACAGGGAGCCTCATCTGTGGCAGAGTGAGGGACCCAGTGGCCTTTACTCTGGTCCTAGGGACGGCTGTGTATCTGTGGTGTTCGGGGGAAGCCCTCCGTTCCTGGAGGTCTGGAGGTCTGGCTGTGAAAGATGGCGGGCTCTGGGCGTGAGCTGGGCTAGACGTGCAGGACGCCTGCAGGCTGGCCCTCAGCAGAGCGGGCAGAGCAGAGTCGGGTCTGGACCGGAGAGCGGGGCCAGCACTGAGGAGACAGGCTGGGGATGCCTGGGCCCTGTCCCCAGGTCCGGCATGACCACGGTAGAGCGCCTTCACCCTCCTCCCTGGATGCCGGGGGAGCTGCTGGTTTCCTGACCTCTTCCTCATGGGCTGCTGTGGCGGTGGACGGCGCTGACACGTGTGAGAAGGCCGCGTCATGGGCAGTGGGAGGCCTGCCGCCCAGGTGGCCCAGCGGCCTGTGTGGGCACAAAGGTCAGAGACGGCCATCTCGGATTGCCTGGCATGGCTCAGGGAGCCCCGAGCCCTCTGAGGCCGCTTCTCTGCTCTCTCCTCTCTGTCCCCTGTGTGGTCGTCTAGTTCCACCCAGGAAGGGACAGTCGGGATACTCTGGGCCTTCTCGGAGTCGCAGGCAGGGAGCTGTGGGGGGACACGGGGCTTGGCCTGCAGGCAGATTCCAGAGTCCGCTGGGCCCTCTGCTCGGCCCTGGGCACCTCTATCAGCCTCCTGATGTTCGGCCCCTAGGAAGGCCTGAGGGGGTGGCCAAAATCGCGGCCCTGGTCCCCGCTTCAATCCAGTGACAAGGACACGGTTCTGAGGAAAAGGAAAAAGAAACAGAGGAGAAACACAGGGCTCCTGTCCCCAGGCTGGGACTCTGTGGTCCCAGGAGCGGGGCTTTAGAGGTGACGCAGAGGCGTCGTCCACGTGTCCTCCGCTGGAGGTGTGACCCCCATAACCTGGGAGAAGCATATCTGAGACCGTCTGGCACCTTCCCAAAGTCTGGGTCTCTTTGTTCCTGTGGTGGGTGTGTGCCCAGACAGAGGGCTGTGCCCAGGATGGGAAGGAGGTGACCTGTTCCCTGAGACTAGGGACAGCGGGGGGGGGGGGGGGG